>NC_057806.1:49715212-50015212 GCF_018294505.1 Triticum aestivum | reverse complement strand
TCGACAACCCACGGCCGAAGAGTTGGCAATCGCTGAGAGAGTTCGAGCAGCCGTCCATTCCTGCGCGGCATACCTTGCCACGACGGAGCCTGCTAGAGCCCAGATTGCGGCCACCCATGCCCAGCTCGTGGCGGCCTATTCCAAAGATATAGCGGACGTGGATGGCGAGATGCTTGCCCAGTATGGTGCAATTGATGCCATGGAGCCCCTTCCCCAGGAGACCATCGGGCGCGAGCTGGACATGGAGGCGGCGGCGGAGATCGACGAGCACCAGCCATAGTAGTACTCTTTGGTTTGTTTAATTAAGAGTGCCGGTCTTTAATTTGTTGCAGTAATGTTTAGGTCAGCGAGCTCTGTTTAATTGTTGAACTTGCTCGATTAAGAAGTTAGTCTCCTTTGTGTACCCAAATTATGCAATGACGTGGATGACCATTGTAACCAGGGAAATTCGAACCAAAATTTTTGATGTTCAAACTCAACACACACGGGTTAAGCTATCTGAAACGTTTGTGATGTTCACATATCGTACACAGTTCTGAATAAGGGACCGTGTCTGATGACACTTTCGCGCCAGTTTTTTCGCTGAAGCGATTCCAAATTTTTGGCTTCCGCGGAAATATCTACATCCCCGCCCCCTCCCCCTTACCAAAAGTCACATTTCCCCTGTTTCCGCCTTCCTTTCCAAGTTGAAACCTTCACTCCTTGCTTGCAGCACCGCCACCTCCTCGCCGGCGACCCTCCTTCACGCTGCTCGGCCCCACCTATCCAAGTAGGTAATCCACACCCAACCCCCATCCTCCTCCTCCCACATCCCACATGCCCCGACCGCCGGCACGAGCGTGACACCTTCCACCCAAATCACCGACCCCCTCCACCAAATAAGTGCCACCCTAAGCCATGGTATGCGTAGTATAGCCAGGATCCCAAAGACCATTTGGCAGCGGAGAAGCAAATCCCGACCGCACACGCGGATGAGGTCGCGATTGTTGCCATTCATGTAGACCCCCAGATCTTGGAGGTGCACCTCGCCGTCGAGGCCACCGCGATGCCTCACGCGCCAACGACACGACGCGGTTGGCTGTTTGGTTCAATTCTGCAATGCGATGTTCAATTGTTGTGGGTGCATCCTTTTATTGTATACCATGTGAGAAATAAATCTAATTTGGTTGTACTAAATACATGAGAAACAAATACAAGTGCTATATTTCCAAGTTGTTAAGCATGCTTGATTTGGTTAACTATCTGGTCTTCTATTAGGAATATGTTATATTGTGCAATGTGGTGCTCAGTTACTGTTTAGTTCATTTGTTGTGGTGTTTAGCTAACTGCTTGGTTCAACTCTACACTGCGATGTCCAATTGTCGTGGGTAGAATTTTGTATTGTTGTGCATGTGAGGAATAAATGGAATTTGGATGCACTTAATACATGAGAAAGATATAAAAGTGCTATATTTCCTAGTTCTTAATCATGCTTGGTTTGGATAAATGGGTTTTCCATGTGGCTTGAATTAATCTGATGAATCTGCAATGTGCTTATTTTTCATCAACATATTTTACTGATAGCATGTGAACTCTTACTTAACTTGATGACTAACTACCTTATATGTGTTGCAGGGAAACAATGGGAAGCGCTGAGGTTTATAATCGAGGATAGCACATGCATGGTCCGTTGTCTAATAGCACATTATTGGGCAATTGCAGGAACCATTCTAATATTTAGGTTTTTTCACAATTTGGTCTTGCACATGTAGGTCCTGCTGTAAGAGGTTTTGACCCACTGTTCGACCCTTTTTACATATGGGGAAATGAGTTGTCCATGAATATCATTCAAGTCAATAAACTCAGAAAGATTGTTAGGATAAAGAAATTAGCGACAAAAAACAACAAGATCTTTGTCTGCACAATGAAGAAGACATCAGTTCACTACAGGATGGTACTAACTATTATACGTTGCCTTTTTTATTCCTTTGCCCCATTTCCAATATAGAGAAGATATTTATGCACATCCTTGTATTCAGGCATTTCCAAAGCAGTTCACTAATGATTACCTCTCAAATCACCTGTATGGTTAGGAGGCGAGAAAGGTATTCATACAACACCCACGGTTCAATATTGAAGTGTTCCTGACGAGGTAGAAGGATGGACGGTCAATTATCCACATGCACTGGCCTAAAGTTACAAAGACCTTCAACATCAATGAAGGCTCAATATTCGCCTTCTGCTTCCGCAGTTTTCCAGATGAGATACATCTGTCTATGTACCGTCTATGATGCTAATTTTGAAAGGTTATAGATGTTGCATGTGAAACTAGGTCCTGGTGTAGTTGTGTAATGGGGTAGCTGAGTGCTGAAGCTATATGATGTTGTAATATGATGTATTTCAATTATGAAAATGAAATCTATTTTGTGCTTAATATGAAATGTGAATTAGATTAATAAATGGATTATGAATAATCGGATAATTAGCCTGCTAATTGGGTTTTGCTATTGCAAACGGTTGTTCAAAAAATACCGTGGGCGATGACCTCAGGCAACGCACACAGTTTCTAGGAATAAACCGTGTTGGATCAATGAACAATCACAGACGGCTTTCTCTTGAAAACTATTTGCGTTAGGCCACCTTGCGCAAACGTTTACCACATAAAAACTGTGTGTGATGGACAGTCTTTGCCACACAGTTTCTTCTACGGACCATGTGTGATGCATTCAATAATGCAAACGATTTAACGGGAAAAATTGTGTGTGATGTACCTATGAACGGAAACGTTTTCCTTGAAGCGACTGTGTGGGATGTACATATGAACGGAAACGTTTAGCGGGGACTGACTGTGTGGGTTGTACTTGCGACCAGAAACAATTTCGTCGTATAATTGTATTTTTAGCTCTATTGTACGTATTTTCGTATTTGAATGCTCGCCAGTCGCACACGACCTCATTTTGCCGAGCGTGTGAGCCAGGAGGGCGTATCCCCGACGGTTTCTAGGTCGTGTGGGAAGGACCCCCCTATCGCCCACACTCAGTTCGCGACGGTTCCAAATGCCGTCGCGGAAAGGGGTTAAAACCGTTTGTATAGGACCAACGCATACTAGTGATGTATTCCGTAAATAGTCATACGTGCTTTATTAAAAGAACTTGCATGACATCTTTTGTCCTACCATCCCATGACAGCGGGGTCCATATTGGAAACTAAGGGATATTAAGGCCTCCTTTTAATAGAGAACCGGAACAAAGCATTAACACATAGTGAATACATGAACTCCTCAAACTACGGTCATCATCGGGAGTGGGCCTGGTTGTTGTCACTCCGGGGTTGCCGGATCATAACCATAGTAGGTGACTATAACTTGCAAGATCGGATCTAAAACATGAATATAATTATTAATTCATAAATGGTTCAAATCTGAAATCATGGCACCCGGGCCCAAAGTGACAAGCATTAAGCATGGCAAAGTCATAGCAACATCAATCTAAGAAAATAGTGGATACTAAGGATCAGGCCCTAACAAAACTAACTTGATTACATGATGAATCTCATCCAACTCCTCACCGACCAGTGAGCCTACGAAGGAATTACTCACTCCCGGTGGGGAGCATCGTGGAATTGGCGATGGAGAAGGGTTGGTAATGACGAAGAATAAAGATCCCCTTCTTTGGAGCCCCAAACGGACTCCAGATCTGCCTTCCCGAGGAAGAACAAGGCTTGGCAACGGCTTCATCTCGTGGATCGCGATAATTCTTTCTGCTTGGTTTTTTCTGAAATAATGTGATTTTATAGTATCAGGAGGGTCATCAGTGGGGCCACCAGGTGGGTACAACCCACTTGGGCGCGCCAGGAGAGGGGGCGCGCCCTGGTGGGTAGTGCCCACCCAGGGGCCCCTCTCCGGTGGGTCTTGGCTCCAGAAATTCTTATTATTGGTATAAAAAATCCTCAAAAAGTTTTTTTCCATTCCGAGAACTTTTATTTCGGCACAAAAACAACACCATGGTAGTTCTGCTGAAAACAGCGTCAGTCCGGGGTTAGTTTCATTCAATTCATGCAAATTAGAGTCCAAAACAAGAGGAAAAGCGTGAGAAAAAGTAGATACGTTGGAGACGTATCAACTCCCCCAAGCTTAAACCTTTACTTGTCCTCAAGCAATTTAGTTGATAAACTGAAAGTGAAAAAGAAAAACTTTTACGAACTCTTTTGCTCTTGTTTGCATAGATAAGCTTAAACAGCACCCAGGTTTTCAGCTAACAGTATAACTAACCATGTCAACAATAACTCTTAAAGATTATAATGATTCATATCAATGACATAATCAGCTAGCGAGCAATAATAAGATATCTCAAACAGCAACACGTTGTCAAAACAACCATGATATAATATGACAATAATGGTATCTCGCTAGCCCTTTCTGAGACCGAAAAACATAAATGCAGAGCACCTCCGAAGTTCAAGCAGCAACTAAACATTATAATTCATGGTAGAAAATATCCAGTCATGATGCACCCAACATTAGCTATACACAATGCATAAATCATGACCGTTGTGCTCTACTCAGTTTCTGGCGCTTGTTTATAGAAGGTGATGACACAACATAAAAGTAAATAGAAAGTCCCTTCGCAGAGGGAAGCAGTGATTTGTAGAGGTGCCAAAGCTCAGTTTTTAAAACAGAGATAAATGATATTTTGAGACATGCACCCTTCTCATTCACTTCACAACCATCAGTAATCAACATCTTCTATGCTAAGCACGCTAGTGGCGGTCCCCAAGCGGGAAGTAAAGGTTTTGACTCCATTAGGAGTTTTTGTTTGATTAGGTAAGAGATGAACTCTTTTTGTATTTTGCAGGTTGGGACTGGGCATCCCTATTACCGCCCATTTCCTCGTGCGATGGCGAGTGAATAAACACTCGACATGAGGATAACATGCTTAGCACGGAAGATATTGACCACCTCCCGTCGTTCCATGAACGATCCAGGCACACAAAACGGATAATTTTTTTTAGAAGTTTTTAGAGGTGCACATGCAAATTTACTTAGGATGGCAGGGTAATACAGTATATAGGTAGGTATGGTGGACTCATCTAGAATAACTTTGGGTTCAAGGTTTTTGATGTACAAGCAGAATTCCCGCTTAGTATAGGCGAAGGCTAGCAATTTAAGATTGGGAAGCGGCCAGCTAGAGAGCAACAACGGTCATAACCAGGCATTATGCATAAGTAAAATTGGACACTAGCATGAGTAGGATATGAACACCATGAACATAAACATTATAGAGGTTATGTTGGTTTTGATTCAACTACATGCATGAACATGTACCAAGTCAAGCCACTTGAACATTCGGAGGAGGATACCATATCATCATACTACATCACAATCATCTTAACGCTATGTTGATATCTAAGATAAATCATTATTAACTCCCAGCTACTTATGCATGGCATGATAAACTATAATCTCTAAGTGTCATTGCAACATGTTTAATCATAATGGGCTGAAGCATGGGCACTAGGTTAAACATATTTACACAGACAAGACAAGTTGAGTTCATACCAGTTTCTCTTTGCCACGGCCAGCTCATCGAATTTCGTCATTATTGCCTTTCACTTGCACGACCGAATGATATGAAAATAATAATAGTGCAAGAGTGCCATGGACTAAGTTGGAATCTGCAAAACATTTTATTCAACAGGAGAAGACAAGGTAAAATGGACTCTTATTAGTTCAACAGTTATTCAAATGAGAGCCACTCAACATTTTCATCGTGGTCTTCTCCTCGGTACAACTCGAATAAAAGAAAAGAAATTCAGAGAAACACACTGAAATATTTTTGAAGTTTTTGGTTTTTCTTCAACAAGCAAATAATAAGAAAAAATGATAAAAACTATTCACACGGGAAAGCTCCCAACAAGCAAAAGAAGAACAAGGAAATCTTTTTGGATTTTCTTTTTAGTACTACTACTAAGCATGCATAGAAAGTAAATTACTACAACTAAATTTTTTTGGTTTTTCTAAAGTTTTTCAAACACGCAAGAAGAAAGTAAGAAAATAAATCTAAGCATGGATGATACAATGAAAAAGTGTGAACACCGACAAATGGAATGATATGTGAACACGAATATAATGTCGGTGAGAAACACGTACTCCCCCAAGCTTAGGCTTTTGGCCTAGGTTGGTAGTGAATCAGTAGCCTGGAGGGTAGTAGTCGGCGTGGTAGCTCACAGAGGCTCTCGGGGGGGCCTTAGCACGCCGTGCCGCTAACACTATTGCGTTGTGAGCTCGGGCCTCGCTCTCAAGAACAAAATTTCTTTCCTTGATGTGATAACCAAAGAGAGAAGGCGCAGGCAAATATGTGTCCACAACATGTGATTGGTTAAACAACAAATTATAAGTGAAGTTATCAGCCCTTCCCTTGAGAATCTTATGCTCCTTTAAGGCATCAAAATCTAAATATCGAGTGGGTAGGATAGGGTCAAAGGGCAAAGGTGAAATACCCAGTCCTCGTGCTAAATGTGTGGCACAAATTCCACCATAGAACCAGCCACTTCTGGCGTTATGCTGAAGTCTACGTGCAACAATCGCTCCAAGGTTGTAATTCCTTTCACCAGTGAGAACGGTTTGAATGAGGCTCAAGTCTGGTGAACAAAGTATGCTACAGTCTTGCTTGCCTACTATGCATTTCCCATTAAATAATGCAAGGTACTGAATTGCGAGAAAGTGAATGCTCTTTATTCTTCCTTGCCTTACTCCCTATTTTCACCATAACAAAGGCTAGTCAAGAAGGTCTCATACTCAGCCTTTGCTGGCTCATCAAGCGAACCCCAAAATGGAAGTTTGCAATGGTGAGAAAAATTTTCTAGTGGAATAGTAAATGGTTCATTATAAAGCATAAACGACACCCTAGACTCACATGGAAAATATTTAAATCCTTTGACAAATGATTCAGTGAGAAGATGGCGTTGTTCACACTTATCTAAGAGGTAGGGACCGAGACCGGCATTATGAACATATTGCTCAAATTCCTCTTTGATTCCCACCTGCATCATATACTCATCGCAAGGCCATACGCATGTTTTGGTGGCTGCATCTCGCGTGGAACTTTCACTTGGTTCAACGTAAGACCGGCAGGCAGAACTGTCACTAGAGGATGCCCCCAAGGATCGTCTCCTCGAAGAACTCCTTCCAAATAGGTTCATCAAGTCCGCGTACAATTTTCTGAAAATAAAAATTTTGGAGTGACAAAAATTTGTCAACAAAACTTTGTAAGATTGATAGCAACTACTCATAGGGATATATAGAGGCCATAGCAAGCATTCAAACTACTTAGAACGCTAAGAATTCAACATGCAAGCACATCTACAGTAGCACCAAGAGTAGCTAATTATTCAAAGTATAAACCACTAAAACAAAAACTAATTGGACAAATGGTGGAGTCACATACCAAGCAAAAATCTCCCGAAACAGTTTGGGAAATGGAGCTTCGAGCAAAGAGATCGAAATTGGCAGCAAAATGCGCAAGAACACGGAAGAGAGAGCAACAGTGATTTTTTTTCTAGAGGTAGGTGACAATGTGGACTAAAGAGATAAGTGAGAGGGCCCACGTGGGGACCACAACCCCCCAGGGCGCGCCAAGGGGTGCTAGCACGCCCAGGTGGGTTGTGCCCACCTAATGCACCCCCCTCTGGTTATTTTTGCACAAAAAATTCTTAAATATTCAGGAAAAATCATATAAAATTTTCAGGTCATTCTGAGAACTTTTATTTTTTTGGTAATTTTTATTACAAGGGAAATTCAGAAAACATACAAAACATGACATTTATTTTATTTAACTAATAAAAACAGAGAATAAAAAGTAGGGACAGAAAGTAGTGCTTACTAAATTCATCAACTTCATACCGTTCAAAAATGATTCATTAATAAGGTTGATCAAGTCTTATTAACAACCACTTTCAATTAGCATGAAACCGAATAACTTTCATAAATCACTAAGTTACCTCAATGGGGATATGCATTTCCCCAACAATAAGTATTTCATATTTCTTTTTGGCAGTAGGTAGAGGTATTTGAAAACTTCCAATAGTGATTGTCGGAGATTTTTCAATAACATTAATACCATTCACTTGGAATTGTTTCTTCGGAAAGTGCACCGTATGTTCATTACCATTGATATGAAAAGTGACCTTGCTTTTATTGCAATCTATAACAGCCCCTGCAGTATTCAAGAAGGGTCTACCAAGGATAATCAACATGTTGTCGTCCTCAGGCATCTCAAGTATAACAAAGTCAGTCAAAATAGTAACATTAGCAACAACAACGGGCACATCCTCACAGATACCGATAGGTATGGCAGTTGATTTGTCAGCCATTTGCAAAGAAATTTCAGTAGGTGTGAGTTTATTCAAGTCAAGTCTTTTATATAAAGAGACATGCATAACACTAACACCAGCTCATAAATCACACAAAGCAGTTTTCACATAATTCTTTTTGATAGAGCAAGGTATAGTTGGTATTCCCGGATCTCCAAGTTTTTTAGGTACTCCATCTTTAAAAGTATAATTAGCAAGCATAGTGGAGATTTCAGCTTCTGGTATAGTTTCCTAATATAGTTTTCAAACTCATAAAGGCATTGACTAGGATGCATATTGTGAGGACTATCATTTTCATAAACTTCATAAGAGAATTTACCTCTACCACCTTAGGCATTGGTGGTGTATTAAGCCCTTGTATTTCTTCAAATAGGAGGTAAATTTTTAACATCCTCAGCTTTAATACATTTTTCCTTCATAGATTTCTTTGCCTCTTGCATATCTTCAGGACTGAGATATAATATACCCCTCTTCTTCGGAGTGGGTTTAGGCAGTGGTTCAGGAATAGTCCAATCATCATAATTTTTCAATATGTTATTCAATAATTCTTTAGCTTGAGCAATAGTTCGTTCCCTGAAAACACAACCAACACAACTATCTAGGAAGTCCCTAGAAGCATCGGTTAGTCCATTATAGAAGATATCTAGTATTTAATTTTTCTTAAGAGGATGATCAGGCAAAGCATTAAGCAACTGGAAAAGCCTCCCCCAATCTTGTGGGAGACTCTCTTCTTTAGTTTGCACAAAGTTAAATATTTCCTGCAAGGCAGCTTGTTTCATATGAGGAAGAAAATATTTTTCAGAGAAGTAATAAATCATATCCTGGGGACTATGCACACAACCAGGAGCAAGAGTATTGTACCAAGCTTTAGCATCACCCTTTAATGAGAAAGGAAATAATTTGAGAATAAAGTAATAGCGATTTTTCTTATCATGAGTAAAAAGGGTCGCTATATCATTCAACTTAGTAAGATGTGCCACAACAGTTTCAGTTTCATAACCATGGAAAGGATCAGATTCAACCAGAGTAATCAGCTCTGGGTCGATAGAGAATTCATAATCCTTATCATCAATAAAGATAGGTGAAGTATCAAACTTAGGATCACATTTCATTCTAGCATTCAGATATTTTTCTTTATACTTTTGTAGTAATTTCTCTAGATCATCTCTATCATTACAAGCAAGAATATCTCTAGTTGCTTCTTCACTCATAACATAACCTTTCGGTATCTTAGGCAATTCATATCTAGGAAGGCTAGTTCTGGTAGGTGTTTCAAGAGTTTTAGTTTCAAGCTCATCATCAGATTCAACAACATCATGTTGTATAACTCTAGCAATTTGTTTATCAAGAAATTCACCAAGTGGCACATCATCATTATCAAGCAAGGTACTAGCATCATCATAAGCATCATTCATAGTAGAAGTAGCGTCATCAATAACTTGCGACATATCAAAATTGATAGCATGTGGTGTTGTTGCAAGTTTACTCATAACAGAAGGTGAATCTAAAGCAGAACTAGATGGCAGTTCCTTACCTCCCCTCATCTTAGAGGGATAAATCTTAGTCTTTGGATCCCTCAGATTCTTCATAGTGATAATATGATAATAATCCCAAGTGACTCAACAAATATAGCTATGCTCCCCGGCAACGGCGCCAGAAAAAGGTCTTGATAACCCACAAGTATAGGGGATCGCAACCATTTTCGAGGGTAGAGTATTCAACCCAAATTTATAAATTCGACACAAGGGGAGCCAAAGAATATTTGAAGGTATTAGCAGCTGAGTTGTCAATTCAACCACACCTAGAGATTAATTATCTGCGGCGAAGTGATCAGTAGCAAAGTAGTTTGATAGTTTTGTTAGTAGTGACAGTAGCAACAGTAATAGTAACAGTGATAGCAGTGATTTGTAGCAAGTGTAACAGTGATGATAGCAGTAGTAACTTAGCAGAAACAATAAGGATAAATTCGTAGGCATTGGATCGGTGACTTGTTGGATGATATTCATCATGAGACAGTTATAACCTAGGGCGATACGACACTAGTTCCAGTTCATCGATATAATGTAGGCATGTATTCCATAAATAGTCATACGTTCTTTATTAAAAGAACTTGCATGACATCTTTTGTCCTACCCTCCCGTGGCAGCGGGGTTCATATTGGAAACTAAGGGATATTAAGGCCTCCTTTTAATAGAGAACCGGAACAAAGCATTAACACATAGTGAATTCATGAACTCCTCAAACTATGGTCATCACTGGGAGTGGGCCCGTTTGTTGTCACTCCGAGGTTGCCGGATCATAACCGTAGTAGGTGACTATAACTTGCAAGATCGGATCTAAAACATGGATATAATGATGAATTCATAAACGGTTCAGATCTGAAATCATGGCACCCGGGCCCAAAGTGACAAGCATTAAGCATGGCAAAGTCATAGCAATATCAATCTAAGAACATAGTGGATACTAGGGATCAGGCCCTAACAAAACTACCTCGATTTCATGATGAATCTCATCCAACTCCTCACCGACCAGCGAGCCTACGAAGGAATTACTCACTCCCGGTGGGGAGCATCATGGAATTGGCGATGGAGAAGGGCTGGTGATGACGAAGAACGAAGATCCCTCTCTCCGGAGCCCCAAACGGACTCTAGATCTGCCCTCCCGAGGAAGAACAGGGCTTGGCGGCGGCTCCGTCTCGTGGATCACAATAATTCTTTCTCCTTGGTTTTTTTTGAAATAATGTGATTTTATAGTATCAGGGGGGTCATCAGTGGGGCCACCAGGTGGGTACGACCCACCTGGGCGCGCTAGGAGAGGGGGTGCGCCCTGGTGGGTTGTGCCCACCCAAGGGCCCCTCTCTGGTGGGTCTTGACTCCAGAAATTCTTATTATTGGTATAAAAAATCCTCAAAAAAATTCGTTTCATTTCAAGAACTTTTATTTCTGCACAAAACAACACCATGGTAGTTCTGCTGAAAACAGCGTCAGTCCGGGGTTAGTTTCATTCAAATCTTGCAAATTAAAGTCCAAAACAAGAGGAAAAGCGTGAGAAAAAGTAGATACGTTAGAGACGTATCACACGTAGGATAAATGATGAGGTGGAGGAGAGAGAACTCATAAGAAAAGGCTTGTCTTCTCTTATTTAAGAGAAGATAAGAGATGATCTCTTGGCACAATATGTCTCACCACATTTTTAGGAATAGCTAGTTATTGAAGATAAGGCTAAGAAAGGATCCATTATAGATTTTTTTTGTCATCTCTAAATTACATGCAAGACTTAAGATAAGACTGTCTTATCAATCATTGTACATGCCCTAAAGTAAGCCAAATCCAATGATAACTAGATCACGTGGCATTTTTACTTGGATACAAGAAAATCATTTAAGATAGGGGAGGATGACCTAAATATCCTCTTTGTCGTGTCAGCATCAGTGGAACACACCTCTCCTCGCCTCCTTGCAGCTAAGGTTCTCTCCTCCCTCCCTCATCTGTCCTTTCACCACTAAAAATCTTCACCAACGCCCCACACAAAATCCAAAAATCCCCAATCCCAAACCTAATAGGCTAATACTAAAATCATGAACATTTTTTGAACTCACTAACATTTTATGATTTCTTTCTATTTCTAAAATTGGGAACTTTTTTTAAATCCTGAATTAGTTTAAGGAAGAAAAAATAGAAAAGAAAATGAAAAAAGGCATCCTGTCCCACACATGGCCTGCGAAAAAATGCATGCGGGGGAGCAGAGGGTGCGCTTTTCCTCCCTATTTGGTGCTCAGATCGCCAAATAGGAGGTCCGCACTCGGATAGTGCTAATATCTTATTGTACTTTTTCTTTGGGCTTTGAAAAGATCGAAAATATTTGTACAAAGTTGAGACACTTATTTTAGAACAAAGAGAGTATTGTACTATCTTTCTTGTTTGTTTGCAAAAAACTAACTTTCTGGTTTACTGAACAAGGCATGGGATACTGTTCCCATAATTGCAAGCTAGATCAATATGTGCCTCTAGGGTTGGGGAGAAAGGGGAAGAGAAGAGCTCGGGTCGGGAGAGAATAGAGAGCCCTGGTTCGGCCTCTGTTTTTCTATTTTCTCATGCTTATGGACAAGGGCAATTTTGTCCAAGTATAAAAACTGACATTAGTTAAAATCGATTTTAACAGTGTAGGCTAACGGAACTAACGGAAGTGTTCGAAAGGGAAAGAAATTTAAGGTTGGTGTTATATAAGGAAGAACTTTTTTTGCAGTGTTAAATAGGGAAACAACATTTAAAATAGTGTTACATAGGGAATTTTCTCATATATATATATGGTCGCTGCGGCAGCTCTTGGTGGATGCACGATCAGATCATGTGATGAGCACATAAACAAATCAGAGATCCATTTGGAACCGCGATTTGGTTTTAAATTGTTTCTTTAGGGTATTGGTGGGCACCAAGGTAGATGCTTCGGAGGATATGATTAACAGAGACCGGGTGGCTTGTTGCCTTGCTTTTGGCAAAGACACATTTTCCAGAATCGGAGAAGAGGCACACTTGGGCCTGTTCTGAAACTCTCCCAACTCCACCAAATCCGCAACTTCAGCTTCTCGAGCGAGCTTCTCGCTTCACCCAGTGATCGAAAACCGTTCGGGAGCGAAGCTGGCTTCTCTCATCGCTGCAGCCCGGCTGGAAGGCAAAAAGCCCATTGGGCGCCCCTTTGGGCTGGCTGGAGGCAGCCCAGGAGAGGGAAAACGATTAGATCGAGTGGGAGGACTCGGTACTATGCACTAGCGTGGGCGTACGTCGAAGGGCTCAGGCGAAACGTTTTCTTTGGCGGTGGCAAACATCGTGTAAATAGAGGGAACTCCAGATTCTGTAAAACGTGGAGCTGGGTTCTCGTTGCTTCTCAAAAATGCACTACGGCCGGAATCAGCTTCGTGAATTTAGCTTCCAGGAGCTAAACCGTTCTGCAGCTTTTTGATTCTGGAGTTTGTGAAGTTGAGAGCTGGAGAGTTCTAGAACAGGCCCTTATCTTCGATGATGAGGATTTTAGAGGACCAATGCACCATAACTGCGACCATCATCGATTTGGAAGGGTCCAAGCCGACATCACATGAACGAAGATTGGATCCAGACAGATTCACCGAAGACCAGCATCTTCATATGCCCTTCGACGATGCTAAATGCACTACCGTTATGGTGGTTGGACGGGAATGACCTTAGTTCATCATCAGGAAGCTACTGCCGCCTCCCTGGACAAGACATAAACCCTAAGAGCAACTCCAATGGGGCGACCCAAACAGACGGCGCATTTGTCCGCTTTTTGTCCATTTGGGTCGGCCGCCCGCCCGGCGCCCGCCCAGTTTTACATTTGGGTCGGCAATGCGCCTAATGCGCCAATCCATTTCATGTCCGCATTCAACTTTTAAATAAAAAATGCCCGCGGCCGATCATGTCAGCGGCCATGTCTCATGTCGGCGCGATGCCAGCGCCGGCATACAATGTCGGCTTCAGAAAATACCACAGTTCATGCTGGCGCACTCATCAGCCGGCCGGCACACATGCCAACACACAAAAAATGATGGGACTTGAGTTCGACCACGCCATCGCAGCTCCCGTGGTCATGCCGGCACACCTGCCGGCATACAAAAAAGATGGCCCTCGACGCCATAGATCACTCGTCGTCAAACTTGAGCATGTCGGCCTGCATCTTCTCGAAGCATGACCTCTTCCTTGGCGACAAGGCGTTGAGATCCACCTTCATGATCTCCACCCCGGTCATCATACTTGCAAGAGCCACTTCTTTCGTCTTTGTCTTGGCGTTGACGGCCTCGATCTCTAGCATCTTGGCTTGCTTCTCCGCTTCGAGCTCGAACATCTTGGCTTGCTTCTCGGCATCAAGATCAAGCCTCCTCCTTTGGATCTCCATGAAAGCATCCATTTGCTCCACCTTGAAACGTCGGCGCTCCTCCTCCCTTGAGTCCTTCTTATTCATCATGTCGTCCACGCTTGCGATCAAGGCACTGGTGGCCGCATCTCGCTTGTCCTCCTTCTTGGAGTTGGTCTTCCCCCGCGACCGTGCCGGCTCGCCTTCCCCAACATCCTCCACGGCGCCCTTCCCCCACGTGCCTTGAGTGCGGCATTTTGTGCCTTGAACTTCTCTTCGTCCTTGATGACCCGATAGCAATGGGAGAGGTTGAAGCACTTGCCATTGTGTTGAACCTTGAATGCCTCCAAAGCTTGAAATGCCTACAAAATGTTTCCATGCAAGCATATGGGCAAGTGATAGCAAATGGAGACGTAAAAGGATGATCTTAATGGCACAAAAGAGGGCGGCTTGCTTGCTATCATACCATGTCTTGCACACCGATGCCGCTCACGGGGCGGTCCTTGACGCTCTCAAGGGTGGCGCAAAACTTGTTGCACTCTTGTTGGATCACCCTCCACCGCTTGGAAATGGAGACCCACCCGCGCGTGCTTACAAATTGGTAAGGTGGAAACTTCTTGCGCTCATGAAACTCGCGGTGCACACGAGTCCAAAAGGTCAAATGCTTTTGCTCGGCGCACGTCTTTGGGTCTTGTCCAATGTCTCGTCAACACTCGCAAAGAAGCTTGTCCTCGGCAGCTGTGTATGCCTTCGTGCGCTTGCTCTTGCGCTTCGGCTTAGGATCGACGGTTTGGTTGGCGAGCTCGTCCTCGAACAAAGGCTCCACTTCGATGTCGCACTCATCCTCTTCCTCTAGCCCATAGTCCTCCGGGAACTTGTGGTCGAGGGGGAAGCCGTCCAGGTCGATGCTGACCTGATCACGCATGGAGGCCGCCTGATTGGGATCATAGCCAACGGCCGGCATGAACGCCCAGCGGCCGTCCTGGCTTTGTGTCTCATCGGGATCGTAGCCAGCACCCGGCGCACCACCCTCGAAGATGAGGTTTTGCATGTAGTCCTCGTCGACGGCGGATGGCATTTCCTCGAACAGGTTACGGGCGTCCGGGAGCCCGCGCGTTTTCTCGTGCCGCCAGACGACGAGCCACCGACCACCCGGGTGGCATTGAGGTCGATGGGCGCGGGCGCGGGCGTGGAAGGTGCGACCATGCTCACGTCGGGTGAGCACTCCCGAAGAGGCGGGAGACCTGCGGGTAGACGTGGAAGCCAGGGACCGGGTTGCAAGTCGATGCACGGGGTGAGTCGGGCAGCACCATCCGAGGAAACGCCGACGAGCCGGTGCTGGCCACTGCTGGCTAGGGTTTACCCTCCTAGCATGTAGAGCGCCTCCCTCGTTGCCGCGGCGACGCGGGCGTTGGTGAACTCCTGCTACGCGGCGGCGACGGCGGCGGCCTGCGCGGCGGCCTCATCCCTCGCATCCGCGGCGTGCCTCCCACCCTTCCTCTTGGCCGACTCTCTTGCCCATTGTTCGGGCGTCAGCGCCTTCTTCGGCTTGGGCGGCGGCGGTCTTGCGCGGGGCACGAGGCTTGCCTTTCCCGGAGGGGGCGACGCCGCCGGACGAGGCGAGGGAGGCGAGGCCGACAGCGGCGTCGAGGTCGAGGTCGATGGCGTCCTCCATGGCTGGTTGGGGGGCATGGGCGCGCGCGGGCGGGAGCATTTTTGGGAAAAATGAGGGGAATATTGGTGGATGCCACCGACCGGCGGGCCCGGGGAGAGGAGTAGGCGTGCGCGCGTTGGTCTCGTGTCTGCGCCGACGCAAATCCGGCTCAAAATTGGGCCTGAAATGGGTCGCCCGCGGACGAAAAACGGGCGCGCGTTCGTTTGGGTCGGCGCGTTGGGCCGTCACTTTTGTGCGCGCCGACCCAAACAGACGCGGGCGGATGAAATAGGTCGCCCATTGGAGTTGCTCTAACCAAATTAAAAACTGTAACTAAAAATGAAGCAAGGCCCTCTTGTCGGCAAGGACCGAGGTCCACCGCATCTCCAAAGCCCTGGTACCACTAGAGACAAGGCAGACTGTCGACGGTGCCGGCGAAAGACAAGGAAACCCTGATCGCTTTGTGTTTGAAAAACACGAGATTTTAGTTAGTATATTAATGAAGTGATGCACAGTAAGTTGATAAGTGCGGCTCGTTGACACCATGCACGTAAAAGTGTGACTTGCTCGCCAGCTTGGAGATGGCTAATCTTGGATCTGGCAAAATGATTGCTTGCCTATTGACCACGAATGGTACCAGAGACAAAATCAAGAAGGTGAAGAAGGCTTTTAAGAGCAGAGGCAAAAAATGTGATGCTATAGGGAAGACGTCTGTGGCTATATAATATAGTGTCCTCAATCAATTGGATATTTGGATCGTCCTCATGGTGCATGTCACCGCGAGTTTGGCGGTGTTCGTTGTCTTCAGGTAAGGTGTTCTCGTTGGTGGTTCTTTTGCGATGTAGAAATGTAAGGGATTATAGCCGATATATGTCGGGCATGATTGTCGGGTCAATCATGCGGTTATTGATCTCACGCTTTGCGAGTACTGCACATGTGATTTATTTATATCGGCTTTCATTCCTTTTTTAATTAACTAGAAAACTCTCTTCTACTTAAATAAAAAATGAGACCAATTTTTGCCTCTGTTTAAAAAAATGATAAGGTGCCACATAATCTTTTTAACACAGTACAGACGCAAGCGCTTATATACACGCGCATACATTCACCTCTATAGACGCACACATGCACACCTTATCCCTATGAGCACCTCCGAAAAACTGAGTCAGGAATAAATGCGAGCATCAGGATTTAAACCCTAATGGACTAGGATACCATAATCCCTCTAACCATCCAACCACATGTTAGTTCGCAACAGGGGCGATTATACCGTCCGGGCACCCCGGGCACGTGCCCGGGCTCGAGCGCTGCTAATTTTCCAAGCGCCAGAGTCACAATCTGTGAATACGTACAATATATGCTAAAAAATACATCTGGTTCACAAATTGGGCTACTTTAAACGTTATTTTTGCCTCTTGGGCTTACCCACGTCAAAGGCCCATTCATTAATTTCCCTACATGGGCCATAATAATAGGTAATCAGATCGTGTCATCGATCAGGAGGCCGGTGGCCTCATCGCTCGCCTCGCCTGGGCGGCTACCTCGCACGCCTATTCATCTGTGCGCCACGCCGCACGACGTGCCCTAGCAACTCTGGCAGTTAAAGACGGCGATCGGCGAGGTGGACTGACGGAGCACTGGCGGTCAGCAAGACCGCAAGAGATGATGCACACCTGGGCCTAATCAGGCTAAGCGCGAAAGTCAAAGCGGCAGCCCCTTGTATAAATTCCACTTCGGCTCCGGCGGATGGTGCTTGTATTAGTCACGATCGGCACTTCAATTCAATGAAAATTCTATAATCTGGTAATGTGTTGTATCTTGTAAATTCTCTTTTTTTGCACTTCAATTCAATGGAAATTTAATTATTTGATAATGAGTTGTATCTTGTAGATTCTCATCTGTGCACGAGGATGAACATCGGAGATTGGAATTTTATTTGGTAAATTGTATCTCATGTTTTAATTTATTGATATGATGTATGAAATATTAGTGTGCATATTACACATGATGTTTACCTAAATATATGATACTTCTGGTGTTGATAGACCAAAGTAAATTTTAGTTTGCGTCGTGCCCAGGCTTCAACAATTTGCTAGCTCCGCCACTGGTTCGCAAGATGCCACATAATTGTTGTGATCAAGTTGGATAGGACTGATTGCGGGCAGGCAAGATAACGACGAGGCTCCATCCCAAGATTATTAGAGAGCACTACCAGGCTTGGCCGGTTGGATTGCACAGACAACTCGTACGCGCATACATTGAGCAAAGGATGCCCCTGAAAATTGGCAACCTGTGTTTTTTTTTAAAAGGAGGATGCACCTCCGATCTCTGCATCTCGACAATGCATACGACCATTTTATTAATTATTAAGCACAAAAGACCTTACAAAGTAGTACATCAATGAGTTTGAAGCTACAATCTAGGCAATATCTGTCGCTACTCCTATCCCCTTGATGCAGTGGTGCCGAATGTCCGAGCCTAATACCAAACAGACATCGCACCAAATCCTAACATCTAATGTCGGATGCCCCATCCTAGCCACATACCGGGACTAGGTCACACACCGGTCCGACGCACTCACCGAGGCTGCCGCCGTCTTCTTCCACCCATCCATCTCCAGAGCAAGCACTGACGCACAGACCTTGCCAGGCCTGCCGTCGACGCCACCATGGCGCCAGATAGCTCGACCACCCTGCGCTCGTCCATCCAGCCGCATCCGTCATCGAAATGCAGCTGCACCATGCCGCCAACACTCGTCGCTAATGACGCGGTAGATACAACGCCACACCACCTAGCAACCTCCGCACCATCGCCACTGCTGGAGCTACTCGGAGCCCACCATCCACAACATCTCTCTCCCGAACAACTCCTCCCAAGATGGCGCCTCCATGGAGGATACGATGCACAGGACGCCGCCGCCGCCCAATCCAGACTGAATTTTGGACTTTCGTCTAGGAGGGGTTCAGGAGTGGATAGGGAGGACCTCGGCTTCGCCTCCAGGAAGGGTAACGGCGTCAACTGACTTCGCCGATGCCGGGCCGAACACGCCGACCAAAGTTTCCTTCGGTTCCCATCCTATGCCACCAAACCTCCGTGTACTCCGGATCCGGCAAGCCACGATCCGAAACCCGCGAAGATAAAAAAGCCATGGGGCTCAACCCACCAGAAAGGAGGATCGAGAAGAACTCCTTGTAGATCTCCAGACGTCGAATCCAACGATCCGACGTGGCCAGCGACGATCATTACCACCCCGCGGCGGCCGACAGAGTCCGAAGATAGGATCCAGATGGATCCGATCTGGATCCGGCGGCACCCGCGACCACCGGTCAGGCCAACGCAGCCACCACCTCACGACACGCAGGTCGCCACCGCCGCGCCGCGCACGACGCCGATGGGAGACCCGCCCGCCGCGCCGCCGGACCCCACGTTCGCCCGGCGTTTCTCTGAATCCCGCTGTCCCGCGCCAGCCAAGACGAAGAGGATGGAGTGAAGCCCCGCCGCCGCCCAGCCGGCCAGGCTTCGCCGGACGGCACTGTGGACGGCGGCGAGGAGGGAGAGAGGAGGAGGAGACTCGAGGGACGGCGGATAGGGTTTTCCCCCGGGCAACCTGTGTACGTACGTAGCGCCGCCGTCTCTTCCAAAACAAGCATGCACAATGAACGGACTCGTCTCCCTCCCCCAGACTCGAAAATAAACTTCTCGGTCGATCTAGACCTGAAATAAAAATAAAGGCGCAACCGTGGCCGCGTCCGCGTCCAGGTACAATGAACGTGGCGCGTCACGTCCTTCACCTTCCTCTTGTGTATAAGCAGCCGGTTTCCGCGTCAGGGAGCTCATCTTATCACACACTTCCGTCGGTTTCGATACGTCCCCGTCCACCCATGCTCCTCCACTCATGGCGGCCGGCGATCTATTCTGCGGTGCTCCGTAAAAAAGTGAGTTTTTGGTACGACGACACCGACCGACAGTGCCGTTTCTCCTACCGCACACACAACAACAGACAACACAGTGGGCGGGCGTGTCACCGCCGGTGGAGTCGCTTGGAATCCATGTGAATCTGTGAATCTTTTGACAGTGCTACGATACTTATTTTTCTAAGGAATCTTTGGAGGAACACGCACGTAGTACGCACGATAATACTTCCTCTGTTTAAAAATACTTGTCGAAAAAATAAATGTATCTAGAAATATTTTAGTTCTACATACATCCGTTCTTATCCATTTTCCTAGTAAGTACTTCTTCTGTTTCAAATTATTCATCGCAGAAATGGATGTATCTAGAAATACATCTAGATACATCCATTTCTGCGACGAGTAATTCGGAAAGTATTTGGATGATATAGTCGGGCAGGTGGCAGTTGTGGTGTAATGTAGCACTGGGGCATGAAATCTGTGCAAGGTGCTGATCGATGACAAATATGGATAGGCGAGACCATAAAAGAATGGTTGTTGGTAGCCAGAAGCAACGCAACAAACCTAGTATTGATTTATTTCCTTTTTAAAGAGAGGGGGAGAGAGAACAAGACAAGTATTCAGACAAGCAATATATCCAGTGCCGTCCTTTTCACTAGGTGAGAAACAGCTGTACCAACTAGGAGGAGCTTGTTGTTAATTGTCAGGAACGGTTGGCACACAATTTCCATTTGTGAATCGACTATTTTTCTTTTGTATAGTGGGCTACACCAACTGTTTATCAGCTATTTTTTTTAAGAAAAAAGTCCACTTTACTATCTGAAAAAAGTTGGTGGTTCACATAACCCCTGATCTTTATTTCTGCTCCCTTCACCCCCTAAACAATCCTATACCAGATAAAATCAATCCCTGAATGGTTTTGACTCATCTTGGCGCTGACGTGGCAACGGTTAATGGTGGTTTTGACCTGTGAGTGGGCCTTCCTTAGGTGGACCGGGTTTTGTCCTCGCCTGCCTTCCCGAGCATCGCCGCCTCCGGCCGACATCGGTGACGGCTGGAGTTCCAGGCCGCCACCCCCGAGCACCCTGCTTCTCCTTCCTCTCCCTCTCTCTTCCCTCGTATCTCTCTCTCAGGTACAGGTCACGCCGCCAAAACAAGCTCGTCGTCGTACCATCCCCACACCATCGCTGGAGTCTGGATCTGGCCGGAACCAGATCAGATGGGGCTGCCACCCTCGGATCTGGCTGTCCCTCGCCTCCCCGCATCGCCTGCATCGCTGCAGCGCCGCCACCTCCACATCCATGGCCGACCCTTGCTTCCACATCCACACCCATGGCTGGCCACCCTCGAATATGGTCGTCCCTCGCCTCCTCGCGTCGCCTGCATCGCTGCAGCGCAGCCACCTCCACATCCATGGCCGGCCCTTGCTGCCTTTGGTCGACAAGAGGCCATGACCTCCGCCGCCTTGACCGCCGCCCCGGCCTCCTCTGCGCAGGGATGCACTTGAGCACGACCGCACCGATGAGCCGCCGCTGAAGCCCTCCACGCCGGCGACCTAAGAGCAGGACCGCGCCCATCATTAGTTTATTAGGTTGACTAGGGTTAGTCTGAGACATTGACATGTGGGCCCCCTTCTGTTGATGACGCAGTTAGGGCTAAATTACAGGAAAGATGTGGGCCCAATGTGTCATATTTTACTTGGCTCAGTCAGCGTTGACCGGGCCCAACCGTCAATGAGAGTGTCTAGCTGAGAGGGACCCATCCGCAGGCCAAATACTGCCTTTGACTATGTCCATGTCAGCGTAAAGGAACCAAAAAAAAAGATCAGGAGGTTATGTGAACCATCAACTTTTTTCAGGGTATTAAAATGGATTTTTTTTCTTTACCTAATGTAGAAGAACCTTAATATGATAATAGTCGTTGTATGAGCAAACTGAGAGTAACTCAGATGGTAATGTTACTTATGTGGAATCAACCCACTAGGTTGGTACATATTTTTGGTTCATTTGTGACCAGGGGCTAACAAGATTGATTATCGCCTTAATTGAGTGAAACATTTTTCATTGAAGGCATAACATGATAACAATTTATTTTAAAGACTCATGATAACAATTGAACCCTTGAATCAATTTAAAGAACTTAACAAAAAATTTGCCGGCGCGTATGCACGATGAGAAACCCTAATCTCACCGCCCTGAGGAGCTGGCAGGAATCTACGCCGGACCTACGTCTAATCCGTCCCGACGGATGAACATGAGGAGAGACGAAGCCCGGAAGACTGATTATTTTGCAACTTTGGAGGAAAGCCATGACACCCCCTAGATTTGCTCAAGCCTTAGGGCGAGCGACGCCAATGATGCCATACTCCCCGCGTCTTCTCCAAGCCCAACAACGATATCATTGTGCCTTAGCATATGGTTATACCGCCGTTCCTGCGGTTCCTGGCATCCGTCCATTGGCTCCATTTTGCTTGGCTCCCGCATCTGTGCCATGGTACGAGAGATAGGAGACGGAGAACATGTTACATTTTCTACTCGTCCAACCAATTTGACATCAGATTAGATAATTTCTCTGGTTTCACCGCAAAATCACCGCAAAAAAGGATAATTTATCTAGTTTCAAATTATTTAGCCTTAACGCCGGTATTATAGAGTTGGACAACATTATCAAATGACAAATTTACGTTTGGCATCGCTATTTGGCGTACACCCTAGTGTGGTGCTTGAAAAGAAAGTAAGCCAAGCCCGGTGATGACAAGATCACGTGGCATGTTTACTTGGATAGGAGAAACTCATGTAAGATAGGGTAGGGTAGGATGACCTAAAAACTCTCTCTGCCGTGTCACCATCCTCTCCTCGCCTCCTTTGCAGCTGTGGGGTTCTCTTCTCCCTCCCTCCGTCCCACCGTTCTCTCCCCGCTATAAATCCTCCCCAACGCCGCACGCAAAATCCAAAAATCCCCATTCCCAAACCTAGTACACTCCACTGTAGCAGGAAGAAGAGGATGGTGGTGAAGAGCGGAGGAGGAGGCGGCGCGGAGGAGGGGGCCGCGGGCGCGGCGGTGCGGCGGTGGGTGGAGGCCGGCGGCGGGAGGCTGGTACTGGACGGCGGGCTGGCCACGGAGCTCGAGGCCCACGGCGCCGACCTCAACGACCCGCTCTGGAGCGCCAAGTGCATCCTCTCCTCCCCGCACCTCATCCGCAAGGCAAGCCGCCGCCGCCCGAACACCTCGTGTACTCTCATGTACTCTGCACACCGCCACCTTAGGCTTGCCAGTTCGGCGATTCTGTTTTCTTTTGGCTGATTATTACTCCCTCCGTCCCAAAATGTAAGACGTTTTTTTGACACTTTTGGGACGGAGGGAGTAGTTCTTAGGATTCACCAGTTTTCTTCTATCATTTTGATCTTTGCCTGCTGTTCTCTACACGATTCAGAATACTTGTTGGAGTAGAAAGAAATGGCGGTGCCCACCATGATTCTTGGTGAGGCCGGGTTCCTAAAATCTACTAACACGGTAGTAAATTTTTTAGATGCGGAGCCATTAACAATCAGCTCAGCCGAGCAAGTCAACATTATGGGTCACTAGCTTACAAGGTGGTTGGAAAATGTTCCGATCTTCCTCCAGGGTTGCTGGAAGTGCCCCACGGCCCCATTAGAATAATAAGGTACTAGTGTGCTGCATCATGAACAGGGCAGTAGCACCTCACGCGATGCTAGCATATGTTTACGCAAAGGAGGATTCGTTTTTCTTTCTTTGTTATGCTCTTGGCAGGTAATGACCCCCAAAAGAGAGGAGAATCAGTTATTTTTTGCGTGCGTCCACTTCTATGCACTGTCATGCTACAGTTATGATGAGCATCTGAACGACATGACTGGATGCAAGCTTCAAGTGTACAAAAGATGTTCTAGTGTTTTAGAATAAATTACGTGCCAGCTACCAACATTACCGCGAACCTCATACCATTCAGGAATCAGGAACAAAGCTTTATTCACATGCCCAATTTATTCTGAGTATTATCCACACATAAAAATGTATTCCAGCTATTCTAGAACTTCTAGCATGTCCTCAGCCTAGAGTTTAGGGCCACTCTCTATCGGGTCTGATATTATTTGAATTTTTGAACCTGGCTTTGTTGGACCCATCTTGAAACCGCTCTGGAAACATCATGCAACAGTGCTTTACTAGTGTACAAAAGATGGTTTATGTGTTTTAGAATAAAGTGTCAGTACCGGATGAAAGATAGCACCACCGGATGGAATCGGGAACAAAGCTTATGCCACATGCCAAATTTATTCCGAGTATCTCGACATGACACAAAATAATAATTACTCCAACCATTCTAGAATGAAGCCTGGTCATTGTTAAAATTTAGTATAATGAAGTCCTTATTATCCAGTCTAGACTTGAGAACTTCAAGCATGGCCTCAGCCTGGAGTTTAGGGCCACTCCCTGTCGAGCCTGATATTATTTTGATTTTTGAATCTGGCTTTGTTGGACCCATCTTGAAGCCACACTGGGAGCATCATGCAAATGCACCATTCTGATCTGGGCAAATAGTTTTTGCTGTAGCGCTAGGATCAGTCCTGGATTCTTGAGATTTAGGACCTATGTTTGACCTGCCATGTGTATACTGGATACAGGCATCCAGGTGATTTCCGATGTTAATACTTAACTGCAGACTAGTCTGCGTAAATCTATTGGTGAAATATGTAGTTACTGTTAGGTGCAACCTGCAAAGAAAAACCGGAATATGCTTGAATTCACTGTAGTAGCTAACTCTGTTGGGTTTCTTGTGTTTATGAGTTATTCACATTGTTCTTTGTTGCAATTACCTAATAATTGCAGCTCATCGAACAATTGTTCTTCCGCATGTATAGCCGTTTACAGATTGACATAGCATGCTAATCTTGGTATGTGTATGATACAGGTCCACTTAGACTACATAGAAGCAGGTGCAAACATTATAATTACTGCATCTTATCAGGTTCGAAAATACAGTTTCACTCTTCCTGTTTTATGTTTCCGTGACATTTATGATCACACTGATATTCAAATTTGATGTTGCAGGCTACCATTCAAGGGTTTGAGTCCAAGGGATTTTCGAAAGAACAAGGTGAAAATTTACTAACAAAGGGTGTTGAGATTGCACATGAAGCACGTGAGATGTTTCTGAAGCAACATCCAGATCAATCCACTGCCTTGCGTCCTATTCTGGTTGCTGCTTCCATAGGAAGTTATGGGGCTTATCTTGCTGATGGCTCTGAGTACAGGTATTTTACTACTTAACATAGTACATGTTTTTCCATTTTACTTCTGGAAAATCACTTCTCTTTATCCGGTTGTTACTAGTGGGGATTACGGTGAAGCTGGGACACTAGAATTCCTGAAAGATTTTCATCGGCGGAGACTTCAGGTTCTTGCAGAAGCACGTCCTGATTTGATTGCTTTTGAAACAATCCCTAACAAATTGGAAGCTCAGGTATGCTGAACTTTACTGATCGCACAAGGATATGCTACCTCAAATTTTACAGTACACTCTTACGAAATAGTATCTGATGGTTTGCTCGTGATGTATCTTGTAGGCATATGTTGAACTTCTTGAGGAATGCAACATAAATATCCCTTCATGGTTTTCCTTCAACTCAAAAGATGGAGTTAATGTTGTGAGTGGAGACTCATTAATCGAATGTGCTAAAATTGCTAATGAATGTGCAAAGGTTGGTGCAGTTGGCATAAACTGCACACCTCCAAGATTTATTCATAGCTTGATACTCTCCATTCGGAAGGTAAGATCATTTTACATTCCTTTTAATTGTAAACAAATGCAAGTTAGGCTTCCATTCCATCCTTTTGCATGTTCCATGAAATGCGAATGCCCATGTTTTGATTATACAAATAATGTCTTACCATGCTAACTGCTGAGCAGCAGTAATTTTCTTTGTTGTGACTATCTGTGTTGTGCTCCATTGCCACAGGTCACAGACAAGCCAATTCTGATATACCCCAACAGTGGAGAAAGATACGATGCTGAGAAAAAGGAGTGGGTGGTAAGTTTATCTCAATCCATTTACACCTGTTTTTGATAGCAACCATCTTATTCTTCTGAACACAAAAAAACCATCAATCAAATACCTAACTCTAGTTTCTTTGGATATTTTCTATTCCTTTTGTTTTCCATTTTCCTGCTCAACCTTAGGTATAGGTAGAAATGTTAATGTAAATAGGATAGATGAACATCCACAACGATTAGATATTTGCTCACCAAAGTGCAAGAAAAAACCACACTACCAGGCCAGTTTTTCTGAGGGAGACATAATATAAAAAGTAATACAATATCTTATTCGTTTTTTATTACCTCTGAATTATTTCTGGCGGCCATTCTCATCTCCCTTTGGTTAGCAGCCAAAACTTATGTGTAGAGGCCACCTTCTAGCCTGTCCTACTAATAAAAAAGTACACCTGAGATTGTTCTAGAACTCGAAACACTAATGATATGCTTCATTTGGTGTGCAGGAATCCACTGGTGTGTCAGACGGCGATTTCGTTTCTTATGTAGGTGAGTGGTGCAAAGATGGGGCTGCCCTTATTGGGGGCTGCTGCAGGACAACTCCAAACACCATCAGGGCAATAACTAGATCCCTTAACCAATACTACCCGGCGGCATAGAGTTGTACTCCTTCAGACGGCTTGCTCCTGGTGTTACGTTGTCAACATGTCCTGGAGATTTAGTAATAGCTCTGCGATGTTCTACAAAATGAGATACCTGTGCACTTACATTTGTGAAATGGTGGTGTACTTCTTAGTTCTCAAGTCGGCCTACATGGAGGTACAACCAGTCAAGGATTAGCAAGCAGTAATAGTGAAGTTGTACTGAGGAGCGAGCGAAACGATCGAAGGTTCACGACCCCTTATTAGCTATTAAGAGAGTTTGAGGCAATGTATGTGATACAGATTCAGAGTTGTTATGGAGATATTAACCTGCAATAAGCTGCTATGCTGTTGTGTACTACTCCCTCCGTTCAGAATTACTTGTCTCGAAAATGGATGTATCTAGAACTAAAATACATCTAGATACATCCATTTTCGAGGCAAGTAATTCCGAACAGAGGGAGTAGTGCTGCCTTATGTATACCCTGTTTCCTGTAGTGCACTGTAGGTTTTATCTCAACTACTATGTATGTATTCCCCTCTGAAAATGATGAATTCTCCTGAGGATTTCTTTCATCACTGATATACAAAATCGCAAACAATATTGTTGGCTGTTTCACTTTTTTTTTACAGTCGTGACGTGTGTTCCCTAGATGAAACCGTGGGGTGAAATTTCTCAGGTAGGAATGTTTGTACCATGTACAGATTGACTCTTTTTGTGTTATGGCCATAATTTTTTATATGGAAAAACACATTTCACAGCCCGAGAGAAAACACAAAGCTCAGTGTTGTAAAAGTGAAAGTTTAGAGTACTAAAACTGTTTTTTTCCCCACAAAAGGTGCAAAACCGCTCATTTTTCACAGAGTTACCTGTTGGGAGTCATTCCTGGTAAGAGAAGATGCATCTCATTCTATGATGAAGTATTATTGGCTTGTCAAGTCTTCACAAATTGCTCTCGACATTGTGATTTTGGGCTGCTGGAATATTTGGACCCAACACAATGAAAAGATACTAAAAAACGCCACTCAAAACACATTATGGATTTGAAATTTGTGATTAAAGGAAGTCTCAAATCTTTCTGATGGCA
The DNA here is from genome assembly GCF_018294505.1 of Triticum aestivum. Classification (NCBI taxonomy): domain Eukaryota; kingdom Viridiplantae; phylum Streptophyta; class Magnoliopsida; order Poales; family Poaceae; genus Triticum; species Triticum aestivum. The sequence continues at coordinate 49,987,697 of NC_057806.1, read as the reverse complement.
CCGATTACAGGTATTTTACTGCTTAACATACACATGTTTTCCCATTTCTCATCAGGAAAGTCACTTCTGTTTATCCGTTTGTCACTAGTGGGCATTGTGGTGAAGCCGGGACACTTGAATTCCTTGAAGATATTCATCAGCGAAGACTTCAGGTTCTTGCAGAAGCACGTCCGGATTTGATCGCTTTTGAAACAAGACTCATGCATCTTGTATGCTTCCTACTTCGCTTATCACTTATCAGCATGGAATTTTTTAAATCATTCCAAATGGCAGTATGGGTGAAGATATAATTCATGGTTAATGTTATGAATAATTGCATATTCTGTACATTTCTTCATGAAGCAGAGCTACATGCTAATAATAATCCCCTGTGATGTACTTCTTCAGTTGTTTCACTTCTTGGTGCTGTTGGTCCACGATTGCTCTGACCACATCACCAATGGAGATCATACCAACTACCTTCTCGTCAAAAACTGGGACATGTCGAATGTGCTCGTCTGTTAATGCAGAGAAATCCAAAAAATACAACAAATTAGTAACTAAAGAAATCAAAATTTGTTACAGTACTTGTGGCGTGCACGGATGATAGGATCGTAAATAGTGAAATGCTTTACCAAGAGAATGTTCCATTACCTGTCATTAGCTCCATTGCACGCAGAATATTGGTATTGCTGGACACGGTGATTAGCTTGTTCTGTAACACAGTAAAGAAAATTATGAGGGCTAATGAAATGTGTGATGATATTCAGTCTGTTGCAGTTTTTTGTTTTTCTTCTTTAAGCCCATTCACCTCTTCTGTCATGATATCTTCAACTCTTGTTTCCTCTGAGGGTCGCCCGGGTAAGAGGATCTTCCGAGCGAAATCTGTATCAGATGAGGATAAATTGCAAGATTTTGAAAGGTTAGTCCATGTTGTGTTGCGAACTGTCTTTTTTTTCTTTCTTTCTAAGAAATCCTTTGTAACTGGTTATATAACACCATGATTTCTGTTTCTACGGAATATCATGGCATGCTCTTTTCCCATAATGATGTGCTTGTTAGACCGGCACATGAATCAAAACATTTTTTGAATCCTAACATTCCTTCTGATAAGAATAGAAGAAACGATTGATCTTCAGATGTTAGTAGCTAGAGTATAAGATTTGGAAAGTGGTGCTCTGTCTGAAAACATGTTACATTTTTCAGTTTGTTTGCATTGAAAGGGTAGAAGTTCAGTTACAGTCGTCCGAGGACATTCGTTTTACAGTACAATCAGTGCACATCCCAAGATGGGGGCAGCACAATCGTCTCCACACAAACATTAAGCTACTCTCTTTGTACTAGTCTGTGAATAAGAGATGAAGAAAAGAGCAGAACTAGTATCATGATAAATCTACCATTTACACCTAGCTACATTAACTAAATACTTTATCTATATATTATTAGTTGTGAGGGAATTTTTTGACTAAAAGTTTGTAAAGCATCCTCTGGTAATTATGAATGAAGGGAGCAGTCATCATAGACAGTTAATCGCACAATTGGCCAGGTGATTTGTGCTTTACCTCTTTCAGTTACAATCCCTGCGAGCTGCTTGTCGTCCCCCGACTTGAGCACGACTAGAGACCCGACATTATTGGCCGTCATCTACAGATTGAATTAAGCACGATCGATATTCAGTCATTCAGAAGTAGCATTGTATCCAGAAGTAAGATGAAAGCAGTCAGCAAACTCTTCTCACGTGCTTGACGGCCTCATGCACCAGATGGGTGGTGCTGCACCAGTAGACCGCCCTGGACTGGGCCTCCCCTTTGGCCCTGAGGATCTCCCGGACGGTGATGTTCTCCAGCCCCATGTGAGGGATGATCACGGCCGGGGACTCGCTCTGAATGCGCGAGATGAGGGTGGCCCAGGAGAAGATCCCCTTGTTCATGTGCTGCAGCACGGCGAGCCTCAGCTGCTTCCCGTGCTGGCTCAGCGCCTTGGCGATTCCCTGCATCCTGTATCTGCTCGAACTACATGATGTCTGTCGATTTCTGCCTACGATTTCTGCTGAAATGTTTCAGTGAACACCATACATACCTTGGCAGTTTCGCTGAATAAGATTGCAGGTGGCTGCAGCCCCTTGGATCGAATGGGTCTGTGAAGATGGTGTTTGTGTTGTGAGTTCAGGAATGGGATGCATGGCGACATTGTTGTCTCTTATCATGCAGACCTACCGCCTGGCCGGAACGCAAGAACCGGTGCTTACCTTCGTCATTCCGGGGGAAGCAAGGAATAACTCAGGTGACACCCTCGGTATTTCTAATGTTGCTTCCATTCCTTTCGTGAAGGTAACTTTGCCTTGCAGAGGCTCATATTCTTCAGCTGAATGGCAGTGTATTTTCTCCTCGGCTAACGCCGCAAAAAAAAACGTATTTCTTTATTTTGCATAGGCTGTGGAACAGAATCAACCTGCAAAATACCGTTGTATTTTCTCCTCGGCTCCTGGATTCGCTCTTCATGTTCAAAAAAATACTAGGAAAAATAAAAAAAATCTGGAATTTAGGGATATTAAACCTGGGTGTTCAATCTCCCTTGTGAAGTTTCATGAAAAGATAACGTTTGTGGTATTCTCAGTAAAAAGACACAAATTCCTATATATAGAAAAACTGTTTGGATGCATCGTAAGTTGAACTGTATTTTCTTCACCACAGATACTACGTATGTCATTTTTGCATGAAACTTCACACGGGAGTAGATTGTGCACCCATGTTTGATATCCCAAGATTCCAGGCTTTTTTGAATTTTTCTGATATTTGTTAAATCTAATCATATAGGTGGGTGGAGCTGCAAAGAGAGCCTTGGCTCAGTGGTTGGGCATGCGGTTGTACAGCCTAACGACTCGAGTTCAATTTCTAGAATTGACAGATGATGCACAGGATTTTTCCCCTATTTATTGAGGATCAAGTTTGGTGTGTGGTGGAACCACCCATCAAAAATATCTTGATACTCATTTAAAAAATTCCGAGGACCATGTTTATATTGGTACTCATACTAAAATGGTCATATACATGTATTGACCCCCCTTCTTCAAATTAGTGTGTAATTAATGATTCCTTCATTTGCTTACTAGCTAGCGTGTCGAGTTAGCTAACACAACATGAAACCCCTAAATTAACCCTCCAAAACCACTAAACCCCATTGAGGGAGTCCTGGATTAAGGGGTCCTCGGGCGTCCGGCCTGTGTGACATGGGCCGGGCTATTGGGCCATGAAGATACAAGATAGAAGACTTCCTCCCGTGTCCGGATGAGACTTTCCTTTGCGTGGAAGGCAAGCTAGGGGTCCGGATGTATTATTTCCTTTCTCTGTAACCGACTTTGTATAACCCTAGGCCCTTCCGGTGTCTATATAAACCAGAGGGTTTAGTCAGTAGAGAATAATCACAATCATACAGGCTAGACTTCTAGGGTTTAGCAACAACGATCTCGTGGTAGATCAACTCTTGTAATCCTCATACTCATCAAGATTAATCAAGCATGACATAGGGTATTACCTCCATCAAGAGGGCCCGAACCTGGGTAAAACATCGTGTCCCATGTCTCCTGTTACCATCGACCTTAGACGCACAGTTCGAGACCCCCTACCCGAGATCCGCCTGTTTTGACACCGACATTGGTGCTTTCATTGAGAGTTCCACTGTGTCGCCGCCAAAAGGTCCAATGGCTCCATCAATCATCTGCAACGATGCTGCCCTGGGGTAGGTCTTTCTCCCCGGCAAGATCTTCGTATTCGGCAGCTTCGCACTACGGGCCAACTCGCTTGGCCATCTAGAGCAGATCGACAGCTACGCCCCAGGTCACCAGATTGGTTTTGGAAACCTGGATTATGTCGCTGATATCCGATGAGACTTGATCTTTCAAGGATTCACGACCCCAACATTCGCTCTGGCCTTAGATCCGGAGCGCGTCGCCAGGTCCGAAGACGGGATTCCTGACCCCGCCGAACTATCTGTGGCCACTAAGCCCAGTACGGGAGAGCCGGAGGAAGCAGTGTCGCTGGCAACCATCACAAAGTCGGACTCTTCCCTGGACACTGGCTCCAAACTCTCGGAGTCAGCATCTTGTGAGCTCGGCTGAGGAATCTCCTTCCCGCCGTACTCCACGGATTCTCTTCTCCCTGGGCAAACCTCGCCTTTAAGCGAGGCTCTGGACTTGATGCAATCCCTCGTCATTACGGAGGAGAAACATCCGAACTACTCCCAGCCCGGACTAGGGGCTAAGAACGGGGAATTTTACGTCCCACCCACCACCCACTTCATCGCCACTATCGAGGACTTAACTGATATGCTCGATTACGACTTCGAAGACATCGACGGTATGAACGACGATGCCAGAGAAGAGCAGGCCCAAAACCCGCCGTTTACCAGACGCTGGACGGCCACCTCTTCGTATGATGTGTACATGGTGGATACACCCAAAGAGGATGACGACAATAACGAGAAAAATCCAGTAGAGGATAAACCTCCTGAGATACAACCAAATCACCGACGACGCCGCTCTAAATCACGCCACAACAAAGACAGTAATACTGGCACGAGAGACAACAATACTCTGGACGATGTCGAAGACCAAGAAAACCCCGTCGAGCAAAACTCCAAACAAGACGATCGGGAGAATGTGCAAGTTAGCCCTGATGAACATGCTGCAAACGAAGATTCGGAGGACAGTAATTACCTTCCACCCTCCAAGGATGAGGTGAGCCTCGGCGACGAAGACTTTATCATGCCTGAGGAACCTCTCGAGCAGGAGCGCTTTAAGCAACGGCTAATAGCAACTGCAAGGAGCCTGAAAAAGAAATAGCAACAACTTCAAGCTGATCAAGATCTACTCAACGACAGATGGACTAATGTCCTGGCAGCCGAGGAATACGGCCTCATGCGCCCAACCAAAAGTTACCCGAAGCGCAAACTGCTACCTCAATTCGACGATGAGGCACTGGAGCCCGTACCAGCAACACGTAATGTGGCTAACTGACCACCACGTGGCCGGGACAAAATGGCAACTCAGGCCGAACACCGGCCCATACCATCTTGCCGTAAAGGTAGAGACACAACAGCTCGGGGATACACATATGGCCTGCGGCAGGACCTGAAGAATAGAGCAGGTCTGGTCAGATCGATCTATGGATCGCGGGGGCGTGCCCCGATGCATGACAACGACTATCAAGCCGAACATGACAAGCATAATCACGTCCGGGCCGAAAACCGCAGAAGGACTCCATCCGAACTACGTCGCGACCTGGCCCGATATAGAGGCGCCGCACACCCCCTCTGCTTTACTGATGAAGTAATGGAGCATGAATTTCCAGAAGGGTTCAAACCCGTAAATATCGAATCATATGATGGAACAACAGATCCCGCGGTATGGATTGAGGACTTTCTTCTCCATATTCATATGGCCCGCGGTGATGATCTTCATGCCATCAAATACCTCCCGCTAAAACTCAAGGGACCATCTCGGCACCGGTTGAACAACCTGCCCGAAAACTCTATTGGCAGCTGGGAGGACTTGGAAGACCCCTTCCGCGACAACTTCCAAGGCACATGCGTCCGACCCCCGGATGCCAACGACTTAAGTCACATAGTCCAACAGCCCGGAGAGTCAGTCAGGAAATTCTGGACCAAGTTCCTAACTAAAAAGAACCAGATCATCGACTGTCGGGATGCCAAAGACCTAGCGGCCTTTAAGCACAGCATCCGCGATGAATGGCTCGCCCGACACCTCGGCCAAGAAAAGCCGAAGTCCATGGCGGCCCTCACGGCACTTATGACCCGCTTTTGTGCGGGCAAAGATAGTTGGCTAGCCCGTAGCAATAATAATGCAAGCGAACCTGGAACCTCCGAAGCCAAGAATAGAAACGGCAAGCCCCAACGCAACAGGCATAAGCATCGAAACAATGGTGACAATACTGATGACACAACGGTCAATGCCGGATTCAGTGGCTCCAAGTCTGGTCAGCGGAAGAAACCATATAAAAGGAACAATCCGGGCTCTTCCAGCTTGGACCGCATACTCGATCGTCCATGTCAGATCCACGACACCCCTGATAAACCAGCCAATCATACCCACCAGAGTTGTTGGGTCTTTAAACAGGCCGGCAATTTAAATGCCGAAGACAAGGAGAAGGGGTCGCAAAGTGAGAATGACAACGAGGAGCCCCGTCCGCCGAACACAGGGGGACAGAAGAAGTTTCCCCCCAGGTTAAAACGGTGAGCATGATATACGCTACCCATATACCCAAAAGGGAGCGCAAATGAGCGCTCAGGGACGTCTATGCGATAGAGCCAATCGCCCTAAAATTCAACCCATGGTCGTCCTGTCCGATCACCTTCGATCGCAGGGATCATCTGACCAGTATCAATCATGGCGGTTCAGCCGCATTGGTCCTCGACCCAATCATTGATGGATTCCACCTTACGCGCGTCCTCATGGAAGGTGACACCAGCCTCAACCTGCTATATCAGGACACAGTCTGCAAGATGGGCATCAACCCATCAAGGATCAAGCCACAAAAACTACCTTTAAAGGAGTAATACCAGGTGTAGAGGCCCGCTGCACAGGCTCAATTACATTGGAAGTCGTCTTCGGATCTCCGGATAACTTCCGAAGCAAGGACTTGATCTTTGATATCGTCCCCTTCCGCATTGGCTATCACGCACTACTCGGACGAACTGCATTTGCTCGATTCAATGTGGTGCGACACTATGCTTATCTCAAGCTCAAGATGCCCGGACCATGCGGTGTCATAACAGTAAATGGAAACACGGAACGCACCCTCCGTACCGATGAGCACACAGCGGCCCTTGCAACGGAAGTACATAGCAGCATTATCAAGCAGAACTTTAATTCGGCGGCCAAGCTCCCGGACACCATCAAACGAGTCCGGATTACTCCGCAGCAGGACAGTCCAACTCGCCAGGAGCTCGGCGAGCAATTCGGCCTCCGTCTCAGTCCTGACCAATTGACGGCATACATACCACATGCACATAACTACGCACTCAAAATACCATGGGCAAAGACGGAGGCACAACCCGATTGTGATCCATAATACGGCTCGACCATCCCTGGACACAGACATTTTCTCTTTTATTTTTATCCTTTTCAGGTTTTTTCTCCACATGTCCTTCTCGACGGCCTGACAATCAATCCTTTCGAAGGATGGATATACCAAGGTGGCAAGTAGCATCGATATATGAGGGAATTTCTAGGTGGTCTTTTTGAAGATCACTCTACCTATCTTCGGGACCCGCACAAAGCTCCCCCTTGGTCTCGGCATGTTAAATAGCCCAGTTGTCTATCGCATTATTTGTACAAATACGCTTTGACATATTAATCAAATTGTAATGGAAACAATTTGCGGCCCAGCTTATGTGGCACTGGCTTACTACTTCATTTATTTCGTTATTGATTGCATCCGTACACTTTGGTACACGTTGATTTTCCAGGAGCCTCATTGCGCTCCATACTACGGCAACAAGTCCGAACACTTTTACAGTATAGTTCGCCCCCCCCCCCCCCCCCGAATTTAGCATTATATGCATCGGCTCTGAATCATGTCTTTGGTCAATAGTTGGGTTGCCCGGTTCCTATGCTTACTACCTTACATTCCGCTCTATCGGCTATGGTAGTAAAGGGAGAACTACTGCGATTGTGTCCTGGTTTATCCGGATGAGCACCTCAGTAGAGAAAGCCAAAAACTGACTGTCATGATGCGGCGTGAGCTGGTTAGCTATTCGGAGGATAAAATCGCTTGCGATTTTTTCCGCATTATGCGACGGACCGGCCTTCACCCCGATCAGGTGTCTACAACACCCTAGTCCGGATTAATGAATACTAGGGGCTGCACCTACATTTCTATTGTCAAACTCCTATGGCTAAGTGAGGATGATAAAGCCACATAGTCCGATTGCCTGGTTCGCTGTGCTAAACACCTCCTTTAAGGACCAAAATCTTGGATCAAGAGTGTTTAGGTTTCAACCCGAACACTCCCGTACTACCTACGTGGGGGCTGAAGCCAACGACTGGCCAACTCTCAGATTTAATAAAACAGCCGCACAAGAGGTAAAATTTTGAAATAAACAACAAGCATTATATTACATATCAGCCTTGTTTTCATCATACAAGATGGGATAACATGAATGTATTCATTCAAAGATAATGTCTTTTGAACACTGGCCCTCTACAATGCGGGACCCCTTCAGGACATCCTCAAAATACCGCTCAGGCGTGCGGTGCTCCTTGCCCACGGGCGGTCCCTCAGTCGCGAGCTTCACGACGTCCATCTTCGCCCACTGCACCTTGACGTGGGCGAAGGCCATCCGCGCACCTTTGATGCAGACTGACCGCTTGATGGCATCAAGCCGAGGGCAGGCATTGACCAGCCGTGTCGGTGTACAAAATAGGGGCTCTTCTTTTGACCCCTTTACTTGTGCAGGGTAGTCGGAGCCGCGCGCCACAACCACACTTAGCATGGCAGAGGAGGGAAGCCAGAGTACGAGACAACCAAGGCAACGCCAAGACCAGAAGCGCAGGAGAGCAAGAGGGCGAGGTGGACTCCCTCGGCAAGATCCTTGCGGAGGCAGCCTCCGCAGCCCCGCCAAGAGCCTTGCCGGGGCAACTTGCCCGATGCCAGCGGAGCAAGCCACCCTTGAGCCCACGGGCTCCAACCCAATCAACTATGTTGGAACCAAGGCTTGGGAGGCGCCTCTGTGGTGGCATGCAAATCTTCGTCAAGATCATAAACATATGAGATCAGGTGAGGACCAGAAGACGGCGACCCTCGGCGGGATCCCAGCCGAGGGAATCGACAAGAACCCCGGCAAGACCCTTGCCGGGGACGACTGCAATGTCACAGCAGCACCCTTGCCGGGCCCCCGACAAGACCCTTGCCGAGGGCATCAGTAGGGCCACTACCAGGCCCGCGCTAGCCAAGACTCCACCATCGTCCCCAAGCAGCTGCTAGCTCAACCAGCTGGGCAGGCACCTGCATGGCGACGGGCGGCCTCTACACCGTCTCAGCAAGCACCTGCGTGGTGGCATGTGACCCTTCATGAAGGCTCCACCACCGTGCTAGCCTAGCAGCCAGCCAACATGGTGCCGCGATGCCTCATCAGCTCGGACGCGTGTCAAGGCCAGGCGAGGCGGCAACAGCTGGGACGTGCTTCCCCGGCGTCCCCGATAAAGCGAGGAGGGCATGTCGGCAGCGATTAAATGTGTTTGTCCAACGGCCCCAGAGGATAGGCTTGTTAACTGTAGACCATTCCACTTCCTGTGTGCCACTGTGGCAACCCCTTTTTCCTATAAAAGGAGGCCCGAGGCGACCAGGAGAGGGATTGGGCTCTTTTGGGCAAGTTGCACCCCGTAGCTAGCTCAAGAACACAAGAACACTCAAATACATCCACCAAAGCAGGACTAGGGTATTACGCATCTTCGCGGCCCGAACCTGGGTAAACGATCCGTGTGCTTCCTGTCAGACCCGCTCTTTGCACAACCTCGCACTCGCCAACCGTAGAAGGGATCCCAGTGACCCCATAGGCGTCCTTTCCACCGACATCTCTGGCGCGCCAGGTAGGGGGCGCTGTTGTGAAAATCCGGTCTGGCAGTTAGCCTAGCGGTTCTTCATCGTCATGGCTCCCAAGAAGAAGGCGACCACGGCGGTCGGTTCGTCGGGAGCCGGACGGCCCATACCGGTGCGGGCGAGCAGCGGGCCAGTCACGGACAGGACCCGAGGCGCGGATCGCGAGCACCAACATTGCTCTGGCAGTCAGAGCCTGGCGAGCGGCATCGTCCGTACGCAAGATGACGGGCCGCACGCCGCAAAATTCAGAGATGGAGCTGCCCCCCCCCCCCGCAGGTGGCATGGGCCCAGGGCGTCGCCATGCCACCCACTGGCAGCGCGGCGACCTCCAAGACGCCCACCCCGGCTGTTGGGGAACGTAGTAATTTCGGAAAATTTCCTACGCACACGCAAGATCATGGTGATGCATAGCAATGAGAGGGGAGAGTGTGATCTACGTACCCTTGTACACCGATAGCGGAAGCGTTAGCACAACGCGGTTGATGTAGTCGTACGTCTTCACGGCCCGACCGATCAAGCACCGAAACTATGGCACCTCCGAGTTTTAGCACACGTTCAACTCGATGATGATCCCCGGACTCCGATCCAGCAAAGTGTTGGGGAAGAGTTTCGTCAGCACGACAGCGTGGTGACGATCTTGATGTACTACCGTCGCAGGGCTTCGCCTAAGCACCGCTACAGTATTATCGAGGATTATGGTGGAAGGGGGCCCGCACACGGCTAAGAATATGATCACGTGGATCAACTTGTGTGTCTAGGGGTGCCCCTGCCCCCCGTATATAAGGAGCAAGGGGAGGAGGCCGGCCGGCCCCTATTGGCGCGCCAGGAGGGAGTCCTCCTCGTAGTAGGAGTAGGACTCCTACTAGGAGGGGGAAGGAAGTGGGGAGGGAGAAGGAAAGGGGGGCGCCGCCCCCCCTCTCCTAGTCTAATTCGGACCAGGGGGAGGAGGCGCGCGGCCCACCCTGGCTGCCCTTCTCTCTCTCCACTAAGGCCATATGGCCCATTACTTCTCCCAGTAGGGTTCCGGTAACCCTCCGGCTCTCCGGTTTTCTCCGAAATCACCGGAACACTCCGGTGTCCGAATATAGCCGTCCAATATATCAATCTTTATGTCTTGACCATGTTCGAAGACTCCTTGTTATGTCCGTGATCACATCCGGGACTCCGAACTAACTTAGGTACATCAAAACTCATAAACTCATAATATAACTGTCATCAAAACCTTAAGCGTGCGGACCCTACGGTTCGAGAACAATGTAGACATGACCGAGACACGTCTCCGGTCAATAACCAATAGCGGAACCTGGATGCTCCTATTGTCTCCTACATATTCTACGAAGATCTTTATCGGTCAGACCGCGTAACAACATACGTTGTTCCCTTTGTCATCGGTATGTTACTTGCCCGAGATTCGATCGTCGGTATCTCAATACCTAGTTCAATCTCGTTACCGGCAAGTCTCTTTACTCGTTTTGTAATACATCATCTCGCAACTAACTCATTAGTTACAATGCTTGCAAGGCTTATGTGATGTGCATTACCGAGAGGGCCCAGAGATACCTCTCCGACAATCAGAGTGACAAATCCTAATCTCGAAATACGCCAACCCAACAAAGGTGCTCTACAGGTGTCTCCAAAGGTACATGTTGGGTTGGCGTATTTCGAGATTAGGATTTGTCACTCCGATTGTCAGAGAGGTATCGCTGGGCCCTCTCGGTAATGCACATCACATAAGCCTTGCAAGCATTGCAACTAATGAGTTAGTTGCGAGATGATGTATTATGGAACGAGTAAAGAGACTTGCCGGTAACGAGATCGAACTAGGTATTGAGATACCGACGATCGAATCTCGGGCAAGTAACATACCGATGACAAAGGGAACAACGTATGTTGTTATGCGGTCTGACCGATAAAAGATCTTCGTAGAATATGTAGGACCCAATATGGGCATCCAGGTCCCGCTATTGGTTATTGACCGGAGACGTGTCTCGGTCATGTCTACATTATTCTCGAACCGTAGGGTCCGCACGCTTAAGGTTTCGATGACAGTTATATTATGAGTTTATGAGTTTTGATGTACTGGAGGAGTTCGGAGTCCCGGATGAGATCGGGGACATGACGAGGAGTCTCGAAATGGTCGAGACATAAAGATCGATATATTGGACGACTATATTCGGACATCGGAAAGGATCCGAGTGATTCGGGTATTTTTCGGAGTACCGGAGAGTTACGGAATTCGCCGGGGAGTATTGGGCCTTATTGGGCCAATACGGGAATAGAGGAGAGAGGCCCAAAAGGAAGGAGGCTGCGCCCCCCCCTCTGGTCCGAATTGGACAAGGGGCCGCAGCCCCCTTTTTCTTCTTCCTCTCCCCCTCTTTCCCCTTCTCCTACTCCAACAGGAAGGAAGGAGTCCTACTCCCGGTGGGAGTAGGAACTCCCCTTGGCGCGCCCCCTCTAGGCCGGCCGCCCCTCCCCCTTGCTCCTTTATATACGGGGGTGGGGGGCACCTCTAGACACACAAGTTGATCTTCGTGATTGTTCCCTTAGCCATGTGCGTGCCCCCTCCACCATATTCCACCTCGGCCATATTGTAGCAGTGCTTAGGCGAAGCCCTGCGACGGTAGAACATCAAGATCGTCACCACGCCGTCGTGCTGACGGAACTCCTCCCCGACGCTTTGTTGGATCGGAGCCCGGGGATCGTCATCGAGCTGAACGTGTGCCAAGAACTCGGAGGTGCCGGAGTAACGGTGCTTGGATCGGTCGGATCGTGAAGACGTACGACTACATCAACCGCGTTGTCACAACACTTCCGCTGTCGGTCTACAAAGGTACGTAGATCACACTCTCCCCTCTCGTTGCTATGCATCACCATGATCTTGCGTGTGCGTAGGAATTTTTTTGAAATTACTACATTCCCCAATAGTGGCATCCGAGCCTAGGTTTTATGTGTTGATGTTATATGCACGAGTAGAACACAAGTGAGTTGTGGGCGATATAAGTCATACTGCTTACCAGCATGTCATACTTTGGTTCGGCGGTATTGTTGGACGAAGCGGCCCGGACCGACATTACGTGTACGCTTACGCGAGACCGGTTCTCCCGACGTGCTTTGCACAAAGGTGGCTAGCGGGTGACAGTTTCTCCAACTTTAGTTGAACCGAGTGTGGCTACGCCCGGTCCTTGCGAAGGTTAAAACAGCACCAACTTGACAAACTATCGTTGTGGTTTTGATGCGTAGGTAAGATTGGTTCTTGTTTAAGCCCGTAGCAGCCACGTAAAACTTGCAACAACAAAGTAGAGGACGTCTAACTTGTTTTTACAGGGCATGTTGTGATGTGATATGGTCAAGACATGATGCTAAATTTTATTGTATGAGATGATCATGTTTTGTAACCGAGTTATCGGCAACTGGCAGGAGCCATATGGTTGTCGCTTTATTGTATGCAATGCAATCGCGCTGTAATGCTTTACTTTATCACTAAGTGGTAGCGATAGTCGTGGAAGCATAAGATTGGCGAGACGACAACGATGCTACAATGGAGATCAAGGTGTCACGCCGGTGACGATGGTGATCATGACGGTGCTTCGAAGATGGAGATCACAAGCACAAGATGATGATGGCCATATCATATCACTTATATTGATTGCATGTGATGTTTATCTTTTATGCATCTTATCTTGCTTTGATTGACGGTAGCATTTTAAGATGATCTCTCACTAATTATCAAGAAGTGTTCTCCCTGAGTATGCAACATTGCGAAAGTTCTTCGTGCTGAGACACCACGTGATGATCAGGTGTGATAGGCTCTACGTTCAAATACAACGGGTGCAAAACAGTTGCACACGCGGAATACTCAGGTTATACTTGACGAGCCAAGCATATACAGATATGGCCTCGGAACACGGAGACCGAAAGGTCAAGCGTGAATCATATAGTAGATATGATCAACATAGTGATGTTCACCATTGAAACTACTCCATCTCACGTGATGACCGGACATGGTTTAATTGATTTGGATCACGTGATCACTTAGAGGATTAGAGGGATGTCTATCTAAGTGGGAGTTCTTAAGTAATATGATTAATTGAACTTAAATTTATCATGAACTTAGTCCTGGTAGTATTTTGCAAATTATGTTGTAGATCAATAGCTCGCGTTGTTGCTTCCCTGTGTTTATTTTGATATGTTCCTAGAGAAAATTGTGTTGAAAGATGTTAGTAGCAATGATGCGGATTGGATCCGTGATCTGAGGTTTATCCTCATTGCTGCATAGAAGAATTATGTCCTTGATGCACCGCTAGGTGACGGACCTATTGCAGGAGCAGATGCAGACGTTATGAACGTTTGGCTAGCTCAATATGATGACTACTTGATAGTTTAGTGCACCATGCTTAATGGTTTAGAATCGGGACTTCAAAGACGTTTTGAACGTCATGGAGCATATGAGATGTTCCAGGAGTTGAAGTTAATATTTCAAGCAAATACCCGAGTTGAGAGATATGAAGTCTCCAACAAGTTCTATAGCTAAAAGATGGAGGAGAATCGCTCAACTAGTGAGCATGTGCCCAGATTGTCTGAGTACTACAATCGCTTGAATCAAGTGGGAGTTAATCTTCCAGATAAGATAGTGATTGACAAAATTCTCTAGTCACCATCACCAAGTTAGTAGAACTTCGTGATGAACTATGATATGCAAGGGATAACGGAAATGATTCCCAAGCTCTTCGTAATGCGGAAATTGACGAAGGTAGAAATCGAGAAAAACATCAAGTGTTGATGGTAGACAAGACCACTAGTTTCAAGAAAAGGGCAGAGGGAAGAAGGGGAACTTCAAGAAGAACAACAAGTAAGTTGCTGCTCAAGTGAAGAAGCCCAAGTCTGGTCCTAAGCCTGAGACTAAGTGTTTCTACTTCAAAGGGACTGGTCACTGGAAGCGGAACTACCCCAAGTGATTAGCAGATAAGAAGGATGGCAAAGTGAACATAAGTATATTTGATATACATGTTATTGATGTGTACTTTACTAGTGTTTATAACAACCCCTCAGTATTTGATACTAGTTCAGTTGCTAAGATTAGTAACTCGAAACGGGAGTTGCAGAATAAACAGAGACTAGTTAAGGGTGAAGTGACAATGTGTGTTGGAAGTGGTTCCAAGATTGATATGATCATCATCGCACACTCCCTATACTTTCGGGATTAGTGTTGAACCTGAATAAGTGTTATTTGGTGTTTGCGTTAAGCATGAATATGATTTGATCATGTTTATTGTAATACGGTTATTCATTTAAGTAAGAGAATAAATTCTTGTTCTGTTTACATGAATAAAACCTTATATGGTTACACACCCAATGAAAATAGTTCGTTGGATCTCGATTGTAGTGATACACATAATCATAATATTGAAACCAAAAGATGCAAAGTTAATAATGATAGTGCAACTTATTTGTAGCACTGTCGTTTAGGTCATATTGGTGTAAAGCGCATGAAGAAACTCCATGCTAATGGGTTTTTGGAATCACTTGATTATGAATCATTTGATGCTTGCGAACCATGCCTCATGGGCAAGATGACTAAGACTCCGTTCTCCGGAGCGAGCAACTGACTTATTGGAAATAATACATACTGATGTATGAGATCCGATGAGTGTTAAGGCTCGCGGCGGGTATCATTATTTTCTGACCTTCACAGATGATTGGAGCAGATATGGGTATATCTACTTAATGAAACACAAGTCTGAAATATTTGAGAAGTTCAAAGAATTTCAGAGTGAAGTGGAGAATCATCGTAACAAGAAAATAAAAGTTTCTACGATATGATCGCAGAGGTAAAATATTTGAATTACGAGTTTGGCCTTCAGTTAAAACAATGTGAAATAGTTTTACTACTCACGCCACCTGGAACACCACAGCATAATGTTGTGTCCGAACATTATAACCGTACTTTATTAGATATGTTCCGATCTATGATGTCTCTTATCGATCTACCACTATCGTTTTGGGGTTATGCATTAGAGACAACTGCATTCACGTTAAAAGGGCACCATCTAAATCTGTTGAGACGACACCGTATGAACTGTGGTTTGGCAAGAAACCAAAATTGTCGTTTCTTAAAGTTTGGGGTTGCAATGCTTATGTGAAAAAGTTTCATCCTGATAAGCTCAAACCCAAATCGGAAAAGTGTGTCTTCATAGGATACCCAAAAAGTTACTGTTGGGTACACCTTCTATCACAAATCCAAAGGCAAGACTTTGGTTGCTAAATTCGGAGTTTTTCTAGAGAAGGAGTTTCTCTCGAAAGAAGTGAGTGGGAGGAAAGTAGAACTTGATAAGGTAATTGTACCTTCTCCCTTATTGGAAAGTAGTTCATCACAGAAATCTGTTCCTGTGACTACTACACCAATTAGTGAGGAAGCTAATGATGATGATCATGTAACTTCAGATCAAGTTACTACCGAATCTCGTAGGTAAACCAGAGTGAGATCCACACCAGAGTGGTACGGCAATCCTGTTCTGGAGGTCATGCTACTTTACCATGACGAACCTACGAACTATGAAGAAGCGATGGTGAGCCCAGATTCCGCAAAATGGCTTGAGGCCATGAAATCTGAGATGGGATCCATGTATGAGAACAAAGTATGGACTTTGGTTGACTTGCCCGATGATCGGCAAGCAATTGAGAATAAATGGATCTTCAAGAGGAAGACGGACGCTGATAGTAGTGTTACTATCTACAAAGCTAGAATTGTCGCAAAAGGTTTTCGACAAGTTCAAGGTGTTGACTACGATGAGAGTTTCTCACTCGTATCTATGCTTAAGTCTGTCCGAATCATGTTAGCAATTGCCGCATTTTATGAAATCTGGCAAATGGATAAACAAAACTGCATTCCTTAATAGATTTATTAAATAAGAGTTGTATATGATACAACCAGAAGGTTTTGTCAATCCTAAAGGTGCTAACAAAATATGCAAGCTCCAGCGATCCATCTATGGACTGGTGCAAGCATCTCAGAGTTGGAATATACACTTTGATAAGTTGATCAAAGCATATAGTTTTATACAGACTTGCGATGAAGCCTGTATTTACAAGAAAGTGAGTGGGATCACTACAACATTTTTGATAAGTATATGTGAATGACATATTGTCGATCGGAAATAATGTAGAATTATTCTGCAAAGCATAAAGGAGTGTTTGAAAGGAATTTTCCAAAGAAAGACCTCGGTGAAGCTGCTGACATATTGAACATCAAGATCTATAGAGATAGATCAAGACGCTTGATAAGTTTTTTTTTCAATGAGTACATACCTTGACAAGATTTTGAAGTAGTTCAAAATAGAACAGTCAAAGAAAGAGTTCTTGTCTGTGTTACAAGGTGTGAAATTGAGTAAGACTCAAAACCCGAACACGACAGAAGATAGAAAGAGAATGAAAGTCATTCCCTATGCCTCAGCCATAGGTTCTATAAAGTATGCCATGCTATGTACCAGATCTATTGTATACCCTACACTGATTTTGGCAAGGTAGTACAATAGTGATCTAGGAGTAGATCACTGGACAGCGGTCAAAATTATCCTTAGTGGAATAAGGATATGTTTCTCGATTATGGAGGTGACAAAAAGGTTCGTCGTAAAGGGTTACGTTGATGCAAGTTTTGACACTAATCCAGATGACTCTAAGTCTCAATCTGGATACATATTGAAAGTGGGAGCAATTAGCTAGAGTAGCTCTATGCAGAGCATTGTTGACATAGAAATTTGCAAAATACATACGGATCTGAATGTGGCAGACCCGTTGACTAAACTTCTCTCACAAGCAAAACATGATCACACCTTAGTACTCTTTGGGTGTTAATCGCATAGCGATGTGAACTAGATTACTGAATCTAGTAAACCCTTTGGGTGTTGGTCACATGAAGATGTGAACTAATCACATAAAGATGTGAACTATTAGTGTTAAATCACATGGTGATGTGAACTAGATTATTGACTCTAGTGCAAGTGGGAGACTAAAGGAAATATGCCCTAGAGGCAATAATAAAGTTATTATATATTTCCTTATATCATGATAAATGTTTATTATTCATGCTAGAATTGTATTAACCGGAAACATAATACATGTGTGAATACATAGACAAACAGAGTGTCACTAGTATGCCTCTACTTGACTAGCTCGTTAATCAAAGATGGTTATGTTTCCTAACCATGAACAAAGAGTTATTATTTGATTAACGGGATCACATCATTAGGTGAATGATCTGATTGACATGACCCATTCCATTAGCTTAGCACCCGATCGTTTAGTATGTTGCTATTGCTTTCTTCATGACTTATACATGTTCCTATGACTATGATATTATGCAACTCCCGTTTGCCGGAGGAACACTTTGTGTAATACCAAACGTCACAACGTAAATGGGTGATTATAAAGGTGCTCTACAGGTGTCTCCAAAGGTACATGTTGGGTTGGCGTATTTCGATATTAGGATTTGTCACTCCGAATTTCGGAGAGGTATCTCTGGGCCCTCTCGGTAATGCACATCACATAAGCCTTGCAAGCATTGCAACTAATGAGTTAGTTGCGAGATGATGTATTACGGAACGAGTAAAGAGACTTGCCGGTAATGAGATTGAACTAGGTATTGAGATACCGACGATCGAATCTCGGGCAAGTAACATACCGATGACAAAGGGAACAACGTATGTTGTTATGCGGTCTGACCGATAAAAGATCTTCGTAGAATATGTAGGAGCCAATATGGGCATCCAGGCCCCGCTATTGGTTATTGACCGGAGACGTGTCTCGGTCATGTCTACATTGTTCTCGAACCGTAGGGTCCGCAC
Organism: Triticum aestivum; assembly: GCF_018294505.1. NCBI lineage: Eukaryota > Viridiplantae > Streptophyta > Magnoliopsida > Poales > Poaceae > Triticum > Triticum aestivum. The sequence goes on along the minus strand of NC_057806.1, from coordinate 49,969,261 downwards.
GCTTAAGGTTTCGATGACAGTTATATTATGAGTTTATGAGTTTTGATGTACCGAAGGAGTTCGGAGTCCCGGATGAGATCGGGGACATGACAAGGAGTCTCGAAATGGTCGAGACGTAAAGATCGATATATTGGACGACTATATTCGGACATCGGAAAGGATCCGAGTGATTCGGGTATTTTTCGGAGTACCGGAGAGTTACGGGAATTCGCCGGGGAGTATATGGGCCTTATTGGGCCATACGGGAATAGAGGAGAGAGGCCAAAAGGAAGGAGGCCTGCGCCTCCCCTCTGGTCCGAATTGGACAAGGGGCGCAGCCCCCTTTTCCTTCTTCCTCCCCCCCTCTTTCCCCTTCTCCTACTCCAACAAGGAAGGAAGGGGTCCTACTCCCGGTGGGAGTAGGACTCCCCTTGGCGCACCCCCTCCTAGGCCGGCCGCTCCTCCCCCTTGCTCCTTTATATACGGGGGCAGGGGGGCACCTCTAGACACACAAGTTGATCTTCGTGATCGTTCCTTAGCCGTGTGCGGTGCCCCCTCCACCATATTCCACCTCGGCCATATTGTAGTAGTGCTTAGGCGAAGCCCTGCAACGGTAGAACATCAAGATCGTCACCACGCCGTCGTGCTAACGGAACTCCTCCCGACGCTTTGCTGGATCGCAGCCCGGGGATCGTCATCGAGCCGAACGTGTGCTAAGAACTCGGAGGTGTCGGAGTAACGGTGCTTGGATCGGTCGGATCGTGGAGACGTACGACTACATCAACCGCGTTGTCACAACGCTTCCGCTGTTGGTCTACAAGGGTACGTAGATCACACTCTCCCCTCTCGTTGCTGTGCATCACCATGATCTTGCGTGTGCGTAGGAATTTTTTTGAAATTACTACGTTCCCCAACACAAGCCCGATGTCAGCGAGAAGTACAACGGCAAGACCCACCCGTCGGAGTTCCTCAGCATCTACACCATCGCGATGCAAGCCACTTGGGCTCGCGACGATAAAGTGCTTGCCAATTACTTCCTGTTGGCCCTAAAACCCAATGTCATGTCCTGGTTGATGCACTTGCCGGCGGATTCCATTTCTTCTTGGTCGGACCTGTGACATGAGTTCGTTGGTGCCTTCACTGGAGGCCACCAAGCTCATGGCCAGGCGAGTGATTTGCATATCATTCCCCAGAAGGAAGGTGAAAACCTGCGCAAGTACATACAGAGGTTCAGCCGAGTGCAATACCACATCCCAGATGTTCACCCTGCCGCCGTGATCAGCGCGTTCCATCAGAATGTGCACAACTGCAAGATGCGTGAAGAGCTGGCGATGAACAAGGTCAAGGATGTGGCCGAACTTTACGTTCTGGCCGATAGATGCGCTCGGGCAGAAAAGGGGAGAAAGTACCCCGGCAAAGACGCTGGTGCGGAAACCGACTCTACCGACGAAGACACCGCCGCCCCGACGAAGAAGGGTTGGCGTCACAACAGGAAGCACAAAGGCAAGACCGTGCTTGCCGTCGAGGGATCCGACGACACCGGTGCCACCAAGAAGGCCAAGGCAGACGACCCCGGCAAGGAGATTGCCGGGTGCGCCGCTTGCCGGGCCTTGGCGGCTGCCGACAAGCCAGGGGCTCCGACAAGTAGTACTGCAAGATCCACCGCACCAAAGGCCACGACCTCCAGAATTGCCGACAAGTCGAGCTGCTTGCTGAAAAGCAAAAAGCCGAGTATGAGAGGCGGGACAAGGAGAAGGGCCAAGATGGCACTGAAGGATCCGACAAGAAGCGTGGCGGCCAAGGAGGTCGCCGCGGCAAGGATAACCAGCAAGAGAGGCCCGCTCGGGGCCACGACAAGAAGCAGGAAGACGATGATCATGACGAGCACGATGGGTCCGGCGAGCATGAGTTCTAGAAGGTATGGAGGCCATGTGCGTTGATGGTGGCACCTCACTGCATACTTCTCACCGCCAGCTCAAACAGTGGGTGCGTGGGATCACAGCAGCGGAGCCCTCGTTCGACGCTCGGAAGCCACTGAAGTGGTCCAGCACGCCCCTCATCTTTGACACCGAGGACCACCCTGACCGCACAACTGCGGTCGGGTGTTTGCCGTTGTTGGTCTCACCAACGATACGCAAACTCAAGGTGAACAAGATGCTGGTTGACGGCGGGGATGGTCTGAACTTGATCTCGCCCATTGTGATCAAAAGGCTGCAAATTCCTGATGGAGACCTCGAGGAAACGGGCACGTTTCAATGGGTCAACCCGAGAAGGAGCCAGCCGAAGGGGAAGGTCACGTTGCCTGTGACGTTTGGAGGCTAGTTGAACTACAGAACAGAGAGGATTGTTTTCGATGTAGCCGAGATCCCATTGCCCTACAACGGGATCCTCGGCCGCCCGGCACTAGCCAAGTTCATGGCGGCATCGCACTAAGCCTACAACAAGCTCAAGATTCCTGGGACGATGACCATCATCACCGTCCACTCCGACAAGGAAACGCTGATCTGCTCTGACCAACTCTACCGAGAAGCAGTTGCAGCAGCTGCCGCCAAGGCACTTGCTCCTACAACTGAAGCCCTAGGAGGGAAGAAGAAGACCGGCAAGACCTCTCACACCCACTCCAGCAAGCGCACTTCTTCGGAGTATTGTGCTACCGCCGAGGACGTGCCAGAGAGTTCTACCGGCAAGAGCAAGAAATCCAGAGCTGCACCACCAGAGACCAAGAGGGTGTCCGTCAAGGGGGATGGCAAGGGAGGGGCTTTCAGCATAAGCTCCACCTGTCAGTGTCAAAACCGGCAGATCTCGGGTAGGGGGTCCCGAACTGTGTGTCTAAGGCGGAGGGTAACAGGAGGCAGGGAACACAATGTTTTACCCAGGTTTGGGCCCTCTTGATGGAGGTAAAACCCTACGTCCTGCTTGATTAATATTGATGATATGGGTAGTACAAGAGTAGATCTACCACGAGATCAGAGAGGCTAAACCCTAGAAGCTAGCCTATGGTATGATTGTATGTTGTCCTACAGACTAAAACCCTCTGGTTTATATAGACACCGAAGGGGGCTAGGGTTACACAAGGTCGGTTACAAAGGAGGAGATATACATATCCGTATTGCCTAGCTTGCCTTTCACGCCAAGTAGAGTCCCATCCGGACACGAGACGAAGTCTTTAATCTTGTATCTTCATAGTCCAACAGTCCGGCCAAAAGGATATAATCTGGCTGTCCGAAGACCCCCTAATCCAGGACTCCCTCAGTAGCCCCTGAACCAGGCTTTCAATGACGATGAGTCCAGCGCACAGTATTGTCTTCGGCATTGCAAGGCGGGTTCCTCCTCCGAATATACCACAGAAGAATTTGAATATAAGGATAGTGTCCGACCCTGCAAAATAAGTTCCACATACCACCGTAGAGAGAATAATATTTCCACAAATCCAATTTGCTGACTTGTTTTGGCAACACGACATTATGTCATGGCCTGGTGATTATTCGAACCGTTTCCTTTAACTAGCCCCACACATAACGCGAGGCAATTTTTTGACACATCTTGTCAAAGCAAAGATCGTGTCCCCTTATCACGGGATTATCATCAATACGGGCATGGGTAACCCAACCGCGCCATCGATTACGGCGCTTGGGGGATAAGCGAGTTTTACCAGGCTAGTGCGGACACTTAGTTTCGTCCGCCCATATAAAGGGATAAGGATTCACCTTTTCATCCACGCCTTCTTCCTCCTTTGCTCATCCGTTTTTGCACACTCGAGCTCTAGCGCCCAAGTCCGCACTTCCCACCTCAACCTTCTCCAACCATGTCCGGAGCGGGAGGCAGGTGGATGGTCTCCTCTGTCACGGAGGGAAACATCAAGAAGCTGAGGAGAGCCGGATACCTGCCCGACGACATCGCGCACCGGCTCCCAGATGAGGGGCAGCTCATCCCCACCCCAGGGCCCCATGAGAGGGTAGTGTTCCTTACCCATTTCCTCCGTAGACTGGGATTCCCTCTCCACCCATTCGTCCGGGGGCTCATGTTCTACTACGGCATGGATTTCCACGATCTGGCCCCGAACTTCATCCTCAACATCTCGGCGTTTATCGTCATGTGCGAGGCCTTCCTCCGCATCAAGCCCCACTTCGGCTTATGGCTGAAGACCTTCAATGTCAAGCCGAAGGTGGCGGCCGCCAGGAGGAGTGCGGAGGCGCCATGGTGGGCAAGATGCCCAACGTTACATGGCTCGAGGGCTCCTTTGTGGAAACCATAAAGGGTGGCAATCGGGGTGGTTCTACATCACCGAGCCGCGTGACCCTGCATGGGCAGCGGCCCCCGAGTTCCGATCTGGCATCCCCACGCGGCTCACCTCCTGGAAAGAGAAGGGCCTATCCAGGGGTAGTTCAGGAGAGCTGACCGGACTCCAAACATGTATTCAAAACATGGTGAACAAGAAGCTCAAACTCGTCAACGTAGTACATGTCATGCTCATCCGCCGGATCCTCCCGTGTCAACAACGGGCCTTCAACTTGTGGGAGTTCGACCCGGCGCAACACCAAACTCTAAACAGGTTCTTCGATACAACACACGAGGATGCCTGGAAGGTGCTATTCAAGGGCGCCGAGGTTCCTCCTCCTACTACCGACGATCGCGGATTCTGCGCGAAGCGGCAAGCTAGCGCGGTAAGATGTTTTACCTCTTACAAGATACTTGTTTTACATAGTTTGACTCTATGCGGGATCTAAGCTCCTGTTCCTTTGACAGGACTGGCAGTAAATGGCCGGACAGATTGACTGTCCGGCTTCTTTGCCCGAAGGCCCAGCAAACGCTCTCCTGACAGAGATGCTGACTCCGGCTCCTTACAAGGTGCTAGAGAAGACCAAGAAGGCCAAGGGATCTCGAAAGAGTTCCCGACGCCAAGTGTTATCGGACTCATCGTCCGATGACTCTGCGGCACACTCCTCCCCCGAAGACGAGGAGGAAGAAGAAGATGCTCCCCTTCCAGGAGGGGAGACAAGAAAAGGAAGGCCGTCCCAACTGGGGGGGCCGAAGGGTCCAAGAAGGGAATGACTCTCCTTCCGGACAGTTCCACCGCCGCCGATGAAGGCGAAGACGAGTGGTTTCCCAGGGCCAAGCCCCTGGGGAGATCGTAAGTATTCGGATACCAGAGTAAATCATAGTATTCCTTTGTCGCACCGCTTTCCCTAACGCCGAACATGATTATGCAGGACGCCACGAGCCAGTATCGATGTATCATTGGACGGCTCCTTGGGCTCGTCGGACATGGATAGCGATCCCGCCCCGACCGCCACCTCCCCTCATCCTGCGGACGACGCCGAGGTGCTGTCTCACGAGGCACCGGGTCAAGGGGAGACAGTCCCGGAGGCGCCTCAAGGCGGCCTCCCGGACTCCGCGAGCCGAGGGGACAAGGCCCATGAGAGCTCCGAGTTTGACCCTCAGCCGAACACCGCACCGGAACCTCTAGTGGTTCCGGGCTCGGGCAGGCGGCCTCCTTCTAAGAGGGGCGAGACACCTGTACCGGTGACCTTTGTCCATCCAGAGGTGCCGGACAATCTGCTGGGAGCGCTTCGCAGCACTTCCATCGACGAGGAGCACCGCACTATCATGAGTGCGGTGATCCAGAAGGTTCAGGCCGCCAAGAGCGGATTGACTGAAGCTTGTGCCAGCCTTCTAACGGGCTTTGAGGTAAGTGTTAAAATATAGGAAAAATATTACCGCATAGACAGTAGCCCCTGATGCTCTATTCGGTGTTCACAAAGAAAAGCCGAACAGAGGATCAAACAATATCGCAGGAGTCTAATTTAAGTATGTCAATATGTGTATGCAGGCTTCGCTGCTGGCCTCAGCCGCACTGACTGCAGAGGTTGCCTCACTAAAGCAGGACCTCGAGGGGTCCAAGAAAGAGCTCGGCCTTGCCAATAGGCAGCTCGAGGAGAACAAGGGTAAGTAATACCCTGTCTATAGATATGTATATATAAAAGAAGACGCGATTGTAAAATGACAGGATCATCGTATATTTGCCAGGGGCCACGACCGAGGTGGCGACCCTGAAGCAAGTGCTAACCAAGGCCAAAGATAAAGCGACCAAGGAGCGCACCGAGCGGGAAAAGCAAGAGGCTCGTGTGGGCGAGGTGCAACAAGAGCTCCAGGCTCTCGTGTCGAAGCACGAGGCGTTGGAGCTTGACTCGAAGACGCGAGAGTCTGAGCTTGCCGCGGCCCTCAAGAGCGCAAAGAATGCCAAGGCCGAGGCCCAAAAGGCCCTCCAGGAGATTGACGCGATGAAGAAAATAGCGGCGGGTAAGGCATTCTATATGCAAAGCAAGCATGTGAAAGTAAATTACCGATTACTTACCCGAATTCGGAGCTCTCCAGGAGCATTCGCAGATTTGCCCCGCAGCATGTCGGATGTAGCACAATTTTACCAGGCTGAGGAGGGAAGCTCAACGGAGAAGCTGTTCTGGTCTCAGTATACTGAGACCAAACACCCGATGCCTCTGAGCGACCAGCTAAAGCAGCTGGTCGAGCTGCACAAGGCGGCCGAACAGGCCATGAAGGGCCTTATAGTCCGGCTGTGGCCTGGCGACGCCCTTCCGAATAGCTACTTCGGCCTGGTTTGGCGGCTTGTGGATGCCTGCCCACGGCTGGAGGTCGTCAAGCGGTCCGTCTGCATCGAAGGTGCACGTCGCGCTTTTGCCCGTGTGAAGGTGTAGTGGGCCAAGCTAGACGCTGTGAAGCTGATCAAGGAAGGGCCGCCCCAGGGCAAGGAGCATCGCACCCCCGAAATTTATTATGAGGGTGTCCTGAAGGGTGTCCGTCTTGTGGCGGACGAATGTTCAAAGGATGTAATATTTGATTAAACTTGCTCGTGTGATCCTGTATGATGAAAACTTGTTTCATATGTGCTATGCAACGCTTGTGTGAATTTAAAATATTACCTTTTGTTTGTCTATTTATCCAATCTGAGAGATGGCTAGTCCTCGGCTTCTCCCACCATGCCACGAGTGCTAGGGTGTTCGGGATAAACCTGAGCACTCTTGTTCCCATGTTTGGGTCCTTCGAGGGAGGTGCTCAGCACAACGAACAAGGCAACTGGACTAATAATGCTTTATCACTCTCACTTAGCCATAGAATTCTATAATTTTAAATTTCGGTGAAGCCCCTGGTATTCGGAAGGCCGAATTCAGGGCGCGATACACGCCTTTAAGCCGGACAGGGCCGGCCCCTCGCTCTAAGCGGCATAAGTCTTTAGGGACTCGAAAACCTCGCCGAACAGCGACCAGTCTCTTGCCTTATCATGACAGTTAGTTTTAGCTTTCTCTACTGAGGTGCTAAGCCCAGCAGAACCGGGGCACAATCGCAGTAGTTCTCCTAGCGCTACCTTAGCCGATAGAGTGGAACGTAAGGTACCAAAACATAGGAGCCAGGCAAACCCAACATTTGACCAAAGACATGATTCGGAGCTGATGCATATAATGCTATAAGTTCGGGGTGCCGCACTTGTGAAAGTGTTCGGACTTTTCACACCATATTGTGGGGTACGTAAGCCCCTGGTGTATTGGCCGTACCAAAGTGTACGGTTGCAAGGCGTCATTAATGAACACACACACACACACACACACACACACACACATATATATATATATATATAACAAGAATGCAATAATAGTCGTAATGTCATGCGTTGTTTATTCAAAATGGTGCGTTAAAGCAGAATGATACAGATAGTGCGATAAACAAAGAGTAGGATTATGTCCCTTCCAAGGGCAAGCCGAGGAATAGTATTAAATCAAATATTTCGCTCGTTATTGTAATCCACCTGGGAATTCCGTGGTGTGACGTAGCTTTCTGCCTCCTTGGTTGCTGCATCATGTGTTCGGCAATAGTGCTACCAGACAGGGTTTCCAGAGATTAAGGTCTTGAAAAAGATAAAAATAACCAAACGAGAAGCCCCTAGTGCGGTTTAAGCCGCGTCTTGGGGCGTGCCGCAGTTGTGCCCCCCTCCCCACCTGTGCCCATGGTATTTTTAATGCGTAATTATGTACGCATGGCACGAGTTTCACCGTTTGGCTGGGACTGGGGTGGGGGACGCATTGCTACGCGAGCACAGATCGCGCCAGGCGGTCTAGTTGCCGATTGCTCCGAGCGCGCTTGAAGGTGGCTGGGTCTTGAAACGCCGAACCGGTGCCCATACCGTCGATGTCTTCGGAGTCGAAGTCGAGCATGTCGGTTAAGTCATCGACAGTGGCTACTAAGTGGGTGGTGGGTGGGCCATAAATTTCTTCGTCGTCCACATCCCAGTCCTGCCGGACATAGTTCGGCCAGGATCCTCCTGAAAAGGAGAGAGACCTTAATGAGTTCAGTATGTCGTCAAAGGGCGAGTGCTGAAAAATATCCGCGGAGGTAAACTCCATGATCGGCGCCCAATCGGATTCGATAGGAGCGGGCACAGGCGGTTCAGAGTCCGTGGCCGGAGAAGGATCCAACAGTTTAATAACATGGCTCTCGTGCAAGGTAAGGTCGATGTTTGGCTCGATCGCTGCTGAGGGGAAGGCCTCCATGGCGGGGTCCATCCACCCGTCCATGGGCGGCGCAACTGGCTCCGAATTGAGGGTCGAAGCGGCTGCCTGTGCGATCTCCTGAACACTGTCCGATGGTAGAGCTAAATCGTACTCATCATGACCGCGTGACGCACAAGGCAGAGGCTCGAATCTGTCGAAGATCAAGTCTCCACAGATATCGGCCGTGTAGTTCAAGCTTCCAAACCTGACCTGGTGGCCAGGGGCGTAACTTTCAATCTGCTCCAGATGGCCAAGCAAATTGGCCCGCAGTGCAAAGCCGCCAAACACGAAGATCTGTCCGGGGAGAAAAGTCTCACCCTGGACTACATCGCTATCGATGATAGTAGGAGCCATCAAGTCTAACAATGACGACACAGAGGAACTCTCAATGAAAGCACCAATGTCGGTGTCAAAATCAGCGGATCTCGGGTAGGAGGTCCCGAACTGTGTGTCTAAGGCTGATGGTAACAGGAGGCAGGGAACATAATGTTTTACCCAGGTTCGGGCCCTCTTGATGGAGGTAAAACCCTACGTCCTACTTGATTAATATTGATGATATGGGTAGTACAAGAGTAGATCTACCACGAGATCAGAGAGGCTAAACCCTAGAAGCTGGCCTATGGTATGATTGTATGTTGTCCTACGGACTAAAACCCTCTGGTTTATATAGACACCGAAGGGGGCTAGGGTTACACAAGGTCGGTTACAAAGGAGGAGATATACATATCCGTATTGCCTAGCTTGCCTTTCACGCCAAGTAGAGTCCCATCCGGACACGAGACGAATTCTTCAATCTTGTATCTTCATAGTCCAACAGTCCGGCCAAAGGATATAATCCGGCTGTCTGGAGACCCCCTAATCCAGGACTCCCTCACCACCCTTGACAGCAAATAGGAAAGCACGCTCATCACTTTCCTGCGGGCGAATGTCGACGTGTTTGCATGGCCAGCATCCCACATCCCTGGCATTCCCAGGAAGTGATTGAGCACCATCTTGCTGTCTGTCCCCATGGGCGACCCATCAGGCAGAAGGTTAGGAAGCAAGCTTTGGAATGGTAGGAATTCATCACAGAGGAGATCAGGAAGTTGGAAGCGGCAGGCTTGGTGAGAGGGGTGCTCCATCCAACGTGGTTGGCCAATCCGGTGGTGATGCGCAAGGCGAATGGGAAGTGGAGGCTGTGTATTGATTACACAAATATCAACAAGGCTTGTCCTAAGGACCCCTTCCTGTTGCCGCGCATTGAGAAAATTGTTGACTCCACGGTCGGGTGCAATCTGTTATCATTCCTCGATGCCTACTCGGGCTACCACCAGATCTTCATGGCAAAGGAAGACGAAGAGAAGACATCATTCATCACCCCATGTGGTACGTATTGCTTTTTACGGATGCCTTTCGGGTTGAAGAGTGCTGGCTCGACATTCGGAAGGGCAGTCCAAATTGGTTTTGAGCCCCAGCTACATAGAAATATGGAAGCTTGTATGGATGACATAGTGGTCAAAACCAAGGACAAGGCAACCCTTGTACAAGACTTAGAAGAAACGTTTGCCAACCTATGCAAGATCAACCTCAAGTTGAACCCTGAGAAGTGTGTCTTCGGCGTTCCGTCTGGCAAACTTCTCAGGTTCTTTATGTCACAGCGTGGGGTTGAGGCAAACCCAGACAAGATCAAGGCTATTGAGCAGTTTGAGGCACCCAAGCGAATCAAGGATGTGCATTGGCTCACTGGCTGCGTTGCCGCCATGAGCAGATTCATCTCCAAGTCCGCTGAGCGTGCCCTTCCCTTTTTCAAGATCTTGAAGAAGGCGGGCCCAATGGAGTGGACCCCAGAGGCCGAGGCAGCGTTGCAGGATCTGAAGAAATACCTTTCCTCTACACAAATACTGGTTGCGCCTAAACCACAAGAGCTGTTGCTGCTGTATCTGGCGGCGACGAATCAAGTGGTCAGTGCCGCGCTCGTGGTGCAGAGAGAGGTCGGTAAAGAGGCAGTGGCAATGGCGGGACTGGCGGATGGCAAGCCAAAGGTTCCCCCGGCAGGGCCCGATGCCGGTAAGGCAAGGCCCCCGGCGGAGTCTGACACCATCAGGACAGGCCCCATGCAATCAAATGAGGTGGTGCAGAAGAAGAAGAAGATGCAGCACCCGGTTTACTTTGTCAGCTCCCTCCTGCAGGGGGCTAGGTCAAGGTATTCTGGTGTGCAAAAATTGCTCTTCGGCCTCCTTATGGCCTTGAGGAAGCGGCGTCACAACTTTCAAGCACACGAAATCACCGTCGTCACCCGACTCCCGTTACAACGGATACTGCACAACCCAGACGCAACCGGAAGGATTGTGGAGTGGACCTTGGAGCTTTCGAGCTTTGGTTTGAAGTTCGAAAGTACTTCGACAATCCAGAGCAGAGTCTTGGCAGATTTCATTGCAGAATGGACCTCAACGCCCGACGAGGAAATCCAAGAGACCACCCTCCCCGGCAAGGAAGAAAGTCACAACTGGATCATGTACTTTGACAAGACTTTCTCGCTGCAAGGCACCGGTGCTGGTGTGCTGCTCATCGCACCCACTGGAGAGCTGTTGGGGAACGTTGCAGAAAACAAAAAATTTCCTACGGTTTCACCAAGATCCATCTATGAGTTCATCTAGCAACGAGTTATCGGATTGCATGTACATACCTTTGTAGATCACGCGCGGAAGAGTTCAAAGAACGGGGATGAGGAAGTCGTACTCGACGTGATCCAAATCACCGGAGATCCTAGCGCCGAACGGACGGCACCTCCGTGTTCAACACACATACGGTCAGCATGACGTCTCCTCCTTCTTGATCCAGCAAGAGGGGAGGAGAGGTTGATGAAGATCCAGCAGCACGACGGCGTGGTGGTGGATGCAGCAGTCACCGCAGCAGGGCTTCGCCGTTCTTCTACGAGAGGGAGAGGTGTAGCAGGGGAGAGGGAGGCGCCAAGAGTCCAGGGTGTGGCTGCCCCTCCCCCCTTTATATAGGCTCCCTAAGGGGGGGTGCCGGCCCTAGGAGATGGGATCTCCTAGGGGGGCGGCGGCCAAGGGTGGAGTGGCCCCCAAGGCAAGTGGGGCGCCCCCCCACCCTAGGGTTTCCAACCCTAGGCGTAGGGGGCGGGCCAAGGGGGCGCACCAGCCCACTATGGGCTGGTTCCCCTCCCCACTTCAGCCCATGGGGCCCTCCGAGATGGGTGGTCCCACCCGGTGGACCCCCGGGACCCATCCGGTGGTCCCGGTACAATACCGGTGACCCCCGAAACTCTCCCGATAGCCGAAACTGCACTTCCTATATATAATTATTCACCTCCGGACCATTCCGGAACTCCTCGTGACGTCCGGGATCTCATCCGGGACTCTGAACAACTTTCGGGTTACTGCATATTCATATCTCAACAACCCTAGCGTCATCGAACCTTAAGTGTGTAGACCCTACGGGTTCGGGAGACATGTAGACATGACCGAGATGGCTCTCCGGTCAATAACCAACAGCGGGATCTGGATACCCATGTTGGCTCCCACATGCTCCTCGATGATCTCATCGGATGAACCACGATGTCGAGGATTCAAGCAACCCCGTATACAATTCCCTCAATCAATCGGTATGTTACTTGCCCGAGATTCGATCATCGGTATCCCAATACCTCGTTCAATCTCGTTACCGGCAAGTCACTTTACTCGTACCGTAATGCATGATCCCGTGACCAGACACTTGGTCACTTTGAGCTCATTATGATGATGCATTACCGAGTGGGCCCAGAGATACCTCTCCGTCATACGGAGTGACAAAATCCCAGTCTTGATCCGTCTCAACCCAACAGACACTTTCGGAGATACCCATAGTATACCTTTATAGTCACCCAGTTACGTTGTGACGTTTGGTACACCCAAAGCACTCCTACGGTATCCGGGAGTTACACGATCTCATGGTCTAAGGAAAAGATACTTGACATTGGAAAAACTCTAGCAAATGAACTATATGATCTTGTGCTATGTTTAGGATTGGGTCTTGTCCATCACATCATTCTCCTAATGATGTGATCTCGTTATCAATGACATCCAATGTCCATAGTCAGGAAACAATAACTATCTATTGATCAACGAGCTAGTCAACTAGAGGCTTACTAGGGACATGTTGGTGTCTATGTATTCACACATGTATTACGATTTCCGGATAACACAATTATAGCATGAATAAAAGACAATTATCATGAACAAGGAAATATAATAATAATCCTTTTATTATTGCCTCTAGGGCATATTTCCAACAGTCTCCCACTTGCACTAGAGTCAATAATCTAGTTACATTGTGATGAATCGAACACCCATGGAATTCTGGTGTTGATCATGTTTTGCTCTAGGGAGAGGTTTAGTCAACGGATCTGCTACATTCAGGTCCGTATGTACTTTACAAATATCTATGTCTCCATCTTGAACATTTTCACGAATGGAGTTGAAGCGACGCTTGATGTGCCTGGTCTTCTTGTGAAACCTGGGCTCCTTGGCAAGTGCAATAGCCCCAGTGTTGTCACAGAAGAGTTTGATCGGCCCCGACGCATTGGGTATGACTCCTAGGTCGGTGATGAACTCCTTCACCCAAATTGCTTCATGCGCTGCCTCCGAGGCTGCCATGTACTCCGCTTCACATGTAGATCCCGCCACGATGCTCTGCTTGCAACTGCACCAGCTTACTGCCCCACCATTCAAAATATACACGTATCCGGTTTGTGACTTAGAGTCATCCAGATCTGTGTCGAAGCTAGCGTCGACGTAACCCTTTACGACGAGCTCTTCGTCACCTCCATAAACGAGAAACATTTCCTTAGTCCTTTTTAGGTACTTCAGGATATTCTTGACCGCTGTCCAGTGTTCCTTGCCGGGATTACTTTGGTACCTACCTACCAAACTTACGGCAAGGTTTACATCAGGTCTGGTACACAACATGGCATACATAATAGAACCTATGGCTGAGGCATAGGGGATGACACTCATCTCTTCTATATCTTCTGCCGTGGTCGGACATTGAGCTGAGCTCAATTTCACACCTTGCAACACAGGCAAGAACCCCTTCTTAGACTGATCCATATTGAACTTCTTCAATATCTTATCAAGGTATGTGCTTTGTGAAAGACCTATGAGGCGTCTTGATCTATCTCTATAGATCTTGATGCCTAATATATAAGCAGCTTCTCCAAGGTCCTTCATTGAAAAACTCTTATTCAAGTAGGCCTTAATGCTGTCCAAAAGCTCTATATCATTTCCCATCAAAAGTATGTCATCTACATATAATATGAGAAATGCTACAGAGCTCCCACTCACTTTCTTGTAAACGCAGGCTTCTCCATAAGTCTGCATAAACCCAAACGCTTTGATCATCTCATCAAAGCGAATGTTCCAACTCCGAGATGCTTGCACCAACCCATAAATCGAGCGTTGGAGCTTGCACACCTTGTCAGCATTCTTAGGATCGACAAAACCTTCCGGCTGCATCATATACAATTCTTCCTTAAGGAAACCATTAAGGAATGCCGTTTTGACGTCCATTTGCCATATCTCATAATCATAGTATGCGACAATTGCTAACATAATTCGGACGGACTTCAGCTTCGCTACGAGAGAGAAAGTCTCATCGTAGTCAACCCCTTGAACTTGCCGATAACCCTTAGCGACAAGTCGAGCTTTATAGATGGTAACATTACCATCCGCGTCCGTCTTCTTCTTAAAGATCCATTTGTTTTCTATCGCTCGCCGATCATCGGGCAAGTCTGTCAAAGTCCATACTTTGTTTTCATACATGGATCCTATCTCGGATTGCATGGCTTTAGGCCATTTGTTGGAATCTGGGCCCGCCATCGCTTCTTCATAGTTCAAAGGTTCACCGTTGTCTAACAACATGATTTCCAAGACAGGGTTGCCGTACCACTCTGGTGCGGAACGTGTCCTTGTGGACCTACGAAGTTCAGTAGAAACTTGATCTGAAGTTTCATGATCATGATCATTAACTTCCTCTCTAGTCGGTACAGGCACCTCAGGAACATTTTCTTGAGTTGCGCCATTTTCCGGTTCAAGAGGTAATACTTCATCAAGTTCTACTTTCCTCCCACTTACTTCTTTTGAGAGAAACTCCTTCTCTAGAAAGGATCCATTCTTGGCAACAAAGATCTTGCCTTCGGATCTGAGGTAGAAGGTATACCCAATAGTTTCTTTAGGGTATCCTATGAAGACGCATTTTTCCGACTTGGGTTCGAGCTTTTCAGGTTGAAGTTTCTTGACATAAGCATCGCATCCCCAAACTTTTAGAAACGACAGCTTAGGCTTCTTCCCAAACCATAATTCATACGGTGTCGTCTCAACGGATTTCGACGGAGCCCTATTTAAAGTGAATGCGGCAGTCTCTAAAGCATAGCCCCAAAATGATAGCGGTAAATCGGTAAGAGACATCATAGATCGCACCATATCTAATAGAGTGCGATTACGACGTTCGGACACACCATTACGCTGAGGTGTTCCAGGCGGCGTGAGTTGTGAAACTATTCCACATTTTCTTAAGTGTGTGCCAAATTCGTGACTCAAGTATTCTCCCCCACGATCTGATCGCAAGAACTTGATTTTCCTGTCACGTTGATTCTCAACCTCACTCTGAAATTCCTTGAACTTTCAAAGGTCTCAGACTTGTGTTTCATTAAGTAGACATACCCATATCTACTCAAGTCATCAGTGAGGGTGAGAACATAACGATAACCACCGCGAGCCTCAACACTCATTGGACCGCACACATCAGTATGTATGATTTCCAATAAGTTGGTTGCTCGCTCCATTGTTCCTGAGAACGGAGTCTTGGTCATTTTACCCATGAGGCATGGTTCGCACGTGTCAAATGATTCGTAATCAAGAGACTCTAAAAGTCCATCTGCATGGAGCTTCTTCATGCGTTTGACACCTATGTGACCAAGGTAGCAGTGCCACAAGTATGTGGGACTATCATTATCAACCTTACATCTTTTGGTACTCACACTATGAATATGTGTAGCATTACGCTCGAGATTCATTAAGAATAAACCATTCACCATCGGAGCATGACCATAAAACATATCTCTCATATAAATAGAACAACCATTATTCTCGGATTTAAATGAGTAGCCATCTCGTATTAAACGAGATCCTGATACAATGTTCATGCTCAAACTTGGCACTAAATAACAATTATTGAGGTTCAAAACTAACCCCGTAGGTAAATGTAGAGGTAGCGTACCGACGGCGATCACATCGACCTTGGAACCATTCTCGACGCGCATCGTCACCTCGTCCTTCGCCAGTCTCCGCTTATTCCGCAGCTC
The DNA here is from genome assembly GCF_018294505.1 of Triticum aestivum. Taxonomy (NCBI): domain Eukaryota; kingdom Viridiplantae; phylum Streptophyta; class Magnoliopsida; order Poales; family Poaceae; genus Triticum; species Triticum aestivum. The sequence goes on along the minus strand of NC_057806.1, from coordinate 49,953,382 downwards.
CTGCTTTGAGTTACAAATGTGAGCAACTGCACCGGTATCAAATACCCAGGAGCTACTACGAGTACTGGTAAGGTACACATCAATTACATGTATATCACATATACCTTTCGTTTTGCCGGCCTTCTTGTCCGCTAAGTATTTGGGGCAGTTCCGCTTCCAGTGACCACTCTCCTTGCAATAAAAGCACTCAGTCTCGGGCTTGGGTCCATTCTTTGGCTTCTTCCCGGCAGCTTGCTTGCCGGGCGCGGCAACTCCCTTGCCGTCCTTCTTGAAGTTCTTCTTACCCTTGCCTTTCTTGAACTTAGTGGTTTTATTCACCATCAACACTTGATGTTCCTTTTTGACTTCTACCTCTGCTGATTTCAGCATTGCAAATACTTCAGGAATGGTCTTTTCCATCCCCTGCATATTGAAGTTCATCACAAAGCTCTTGTAGCTCGGTGGAAGCGACTGAAGGATTCTGTCAATGACCGCGTCATCCGGGAGATTAACTCCCAGCTGAGTCAAGCGGTTATGCAACCCAGACATTTTGAGTATGTGCTCGCTGACAGAACTATTTTCCTCCATCTTACAGCTGAAGAACTTGTCGGAGACTTCATATCTCTCGACCCGGGCATGAGCTTGAAAAACCATTTTCAGCTCTTCGAACATCTCATATGCTCTGTGTCTCTCAAAACGCTTTTGGAGCCCCGGTTCTAAGCTGTAAAGCATGCCGCACTGAACGAGGGAGTAATCATCAGCACGTGTCTGCCAAGCGTTCATAACGTCTTGGTTCTGTGGGACGGGTGCGTCACCTAGCGGTGCTTCTAGGACATAATCTTTCTTGGCAGCTATGAGGATGATCCTCAGGTTCCGGACCCAGTCCGTATAGTTGCTGCCATCGTCTTTCAGCTTGGTTTTCTCTAGGAACGCATTGAAGTTGAGGACAACGTGGGCCATTTGATCTACAAGACATATTGTAAAGATTTTAGACTAAGTTCATAATAATTAAGTTCATCTATTTAATGAACTCCCACTCAGATAGACATCCCTCCAGTCATCTAAGTATAACATGATCCGAGTTAACTAGGCCATGTCCGATCATCACGTGAGACGGACTAGTCAACATCGGTGAACATCTTCATGTTGATCGTATCTTCTATACGACTCATGCTCGACCTTTCGGTCTTCTGTGTTCCGAGGCCATGTCTGTACATGCTAGGCTCGTCAAGTCAACCTAAGTGTTTGCATGTGTAAATCTGTCTTACACCCGTTGTATGTGAACATTGGAATCTATCACACCCGATCATCACGTGGTGCTTCGAAACAATGAACTGTCGCAACGGCGCACAGTCAGGGGGAACACTTTCTTGAAATTATTATGAGGGATCATCTTATTTACTACCGTCGTTCTAAGTAAACAAGATGCAAAAACATGATAAACATCACATGCAATCAAATAATAATAGTGACATGATATGGCCAATATCACATAGCTCCTTTGATCTCCATCTTGGGGCTCCATGATCATCTTGTCACCGGCATGACACCATGATCTCCATCATCATGATCTCCATCATCGTGTCTCCATGAAGTTACTCGCCAACTATTACTTCTACTACTATGGCTAACACGTTTAGCAATAAAGTAAAGTAATTTACATGGCGTTTCTCAATGACATGCAGGTCATACAAGAAATAAAGACAACTCCTATGGCTCCTGCCGGTTGTCATACTCATCGACATGCAAGTCGTGATTCCTATTACAATAGCATGAACATCTCATACATCACATATATATCATTCATCACAACTTTGGCCATATCACATCACAAAACACTTGCTGCAAAAACAAGTTAGATGTCCTCTAATTGTTGTTGCAAGTTTTACGTGGCTGCAAAAGGGTTCTAGCAAGAACATTTTCTTACCTACGTGAAAGCCACAACGTGATTTGTCAACTTCTATTTACCCTTCATAAGGACCCTTTTCATCGAATCCGCTCCAACTAAAGTGGGAGAGACAGACACCCGCCAGCCACCTTATGCAACTATTGCATGTCAGTCGGTGGAACCGGTCTCACGTAAGCGTACGTGTAAGGTTGGTCCGGGCCGCTTCATCCCACAATACTGCTGAAGCAAAATAAGACTAGCAGCGGCAAGAAAGTTGACAACATGTACGCCCACAACAAATTGTGTTCTACTCGTGCAAAAAGAACTAGGCATAGACCTAGCTCATGATGCCACTGTTGGGGAACGTTGCAGAAAACAAAAATTTTCCTACGATTTCACCAAGATCCATCTATGAGTTCATCTAGCAATGAGTGATCGGATTGCATCTACATACCTTTGTAGATCACGCGCGGAAGCGTTCAAAGAACGGGGATGAGGAAGTCGTATCGACGTGATCCAAATCACTGGAGATCCTAGAGCCAAACGGATGGCACCTCCGTGTCCAACACACGTATGGTCAGCGTGACGTCTCCTCCTTCTTGATCCAGCAAGGGGGGAGGAGAGGTTGATGAAGATCCAGCAGCACAACGGCGTGGTGGTGGATGCAGCAGTCACCGCAGCAGGGCTTCACCGTTCTTCTGCGAGAGGGAGAGGTGTAGCAGGGGAGAGGGAGGCGCCAAGAGTCCAGGGTGCGGCTGCCCCTCCCCCCTTTATATAGGTTCCCCAAGGGGGGGTGCCGGCCCTAGGAGATGGGATCTCCTAGCGGGGGGGGGGGGCAAGGGTGGAGTGGCCCCCAAGGCAAGTGGGGCGCCCCCCACCCTAGGGTTTCCAACCCTAGGCGCAGGGGCGGGCCAAGGGGGTGCACCAGCCCACTATGGGCTGGTTCCCCTCCCCACTTCAGCCCATGGGGCCCTCTAGGATGGGTGGTCCCACCCGGTGGACCCCCGGGACCCATCCGGTGGTCCCGGTACAATACCGGTGACCCCCGAAACTCTCCCGATGGCCGAAACTGCACTTCCTATATATAATTCTTCACCTCCGGACCATTCTGGAACTCCTCGTGACGTCCGGGATCTCATCCGGTACTCCAAACAACTTTCGGGTTACTGCATATTCATATCTCTACAACCCTAGCGTCACCGAACCTTAAGTGTGTAGACCCTACTTGTTCGGGAGACATGTTGACATGACCGAGATGGCTCTCCGGTCAATAACCAACAGTGGGATCTGGATACCCATGTTGGCTCCCACATGCTCCTCGATGATCTCATCGGATGAACCACGATGTCGAGGATTCAAGCAACCCCGTATACTATTCCCTTTGTCAATCGGTACGTTACTTGCCCGAGATTCGATCGTCGGTATCCCAATACCTCGTTCAATCTCGTTACCGGCAAGTCACTTTACTCGTACCGTAATGCATGATCCCGTGACCAGACACTTGGTCACTTTGAGCTCATTATGATGATGCATTACCGAGTGGGCCCAGAGATACCTCTTCGTCATACGGAGTGACAAATCCCAGTCTTGATCCGTGTCAATGCAACAGACACTTTCGGAGATACCCGTAGTATACCTTTATAGTCACCCAGTTACGTTGTGACGTTTGGTACACCCAAAGCACTCCTACGGTATCCGGGAGTTACACGATCTCATGGTCTAAGGAAAAGATACTTGATATTGGAAAAACTCTAGCAAATGAACTATACGATCTTGTGGTATGTTTAGGATTGGGTCTTGTCCATCACATCATTCTCCTAATGATGTGATCTCGTTATCAATGACATCCAATGTCCATAGTCAGGAAACCATGACTATCTGTTGATCAACGAGCTAGTCAACTAGAGGCTTACTAGGGACATGTTGGTGTCTATGTATTCACACATGTATTACGATTTCCGGATAACACAATTATAGCATGAATAAAAGACAATTATCATGAACAAGGAAATATAATAATAATCCTTTTATTATTGCCTCTAGGGCATATTTCCAACAAGAGCACCTCAAGTATGTGATCTAGATGTACTTTCCTTGGGAGATGTCCACCAACAACACTGCTGAGTATGAGGGGTTGCTTGCCGGCATCAGGATCGCGGCGGACCTCGGGGTTAAGAAGCTCATCGTTAGGGGTGATTCACAACTTGTTGTCAGATAAGTTAATAAAGATTATCAGAGCCCATTGATGGAGGCCTACGTAGATGAGGTGAGGAAGCTGGAGGAACGCTTTGATAGTATACAAGCGGAGCATGTTTCCCAAGCGGAGAACGACATCGCCGATTACGTGTCAAAGCACGCTGCATTCAAGCTACCTGTGGAACCAGGTACCTTTTTTTGCTTCGGTTAACTCAACCATCCATCGAACCATCAACGAAGCAGAATAAATGGAGGAAATCAGGCCCCGGCAAGTACTTTCCCGCTGAGCCCCCAGGGGCCACCGGCAAGGGTGTTGCCGCGGATTCTGAGCCTGCCGAGAAGCGATTGATTCCGGCGGGCTGTCAAGCCCTGGCCGTAGAGACAACCGCTCCCATGGCAGAAGAAATGCCTTTGGTCCTTGCCGTCGAGCCCCAGGCTCCAGCATGGGTGCAGAATACCGTCGATTCCTCCAAACAGGCAGCTTCTTGAGGAGCAGGAAGAAGTGGAGAAAGTAGCCTGTCGGTCTGCCATGTATGAGTTCATTGATGACATCATGTACTGTAAGAGACCGAACGACGTGAAATTGAAGTGCATTCCTCGGGAGGAAGGACTTGAGCTGTTGGCGGAGATACATGGAGGCATATGTGGCTCCCACATAGGGTTGAGGGCCCTTGCCGGCAAGGCATTCCGGCAAGGTTTCTTCTAGCCCACTGCCCTCCAGGATGCAACGACACTAGTAACCAAGTGTGAAGTGTGTCAGTTCCATTCAAAGAAGCTTCATCAACCAACTCAAGCCCTTCAAACAATTCCTCTTTCCTAGCCATTCTCGGTCTGGGGGATCTACATCATGGGCCCTTCCCCCCCGCGCTATCGGGGGCTTTGAGTACTTGTATGTTGCGATCGACAAGTTCACAAAGTGGCCAGAGGTGGAAGTAGTGAGGAAGGTGACAACACAGTCAGCCGTCAAGTTCTTCAAGGGGATAGTGTGTCATTTTGGTGTGCCAAACAAAGTCATCACCAATAACGACATGCAGTTCACAAGCCACACCTTCATGCAATATATTCAAGACCTCGGCATCAGGGTCTGTTTCGCTTCCGGGGCACCCCACGGAGCAACGGCCAGGCGGAGAGGGCAAATGCTGAAGTGTTGTGAGGCCTAAGGAGAAAGACTTTTGACAGGCTGCACAAGAGCGGAAAGCGCTGGATTGATGAGTTGCCGGCGGTTCTTTGGTCGATCAGAACGACGCCAAATCGAGCCACCGGCCAGACACCCTTCACCCTAGTATACGGGGTAGAAGCAGTTCTCCCCACGGAGCTCATATATGGGTCACCTCGAGTGCTCGCTTACGACGAGCTTGAGCAAGAGCAATTGTGGCAAGATGACGCAACGCTCCTCGAGGAAGATCGTCTTCGGGCGGCTGTGAGAGCAGCACGCTACCAGCCAGCCTTGCGCCGCTACCATAGCCGCAAGGTTCATGCCCGAAGCTTTAAGGAAGGTGACCTTGTTCTTCGGCGCGTTCAATCGGCGAAGAATTCCAACAAATTGACGCCAAAGTGGGAAGGACCTTATCGGGTAATACGAGCCACCAGGCCTGGCGCAGTCTGTCTGGAGACCGAAGATGCTATTCCAGTGAGCAACTCCTGGAACATTGAACATCTTCGCAAGTTTTACCCATAAGGCGCGGTTGCCAGGCCCCCGGCAACCCACCTTTTGTACAAGCCTTGCCGGCAAGGCATGTAACCGTCTGTACAAAGCTAGGCGCAGACCCTGAGCATAAATAAATGAAGCGCTGCTGCCCTAAGCTTTAGCATGCATGCTAGGTTAAGTCTCTCCCTCGGTTAGGGTTGGTAGTGCATAGCAGCGACTAACCCCTAGCCTAGAGGTCGAGTGTGTGTCTTTCTGTCTTCTTTGGTTCGCAGAGCACGTGGACTCTTCTGCTGAGCCGCTTGGGAGAGAGAAAACAAACCGTCACTCCGGCCCCGGCAAGACAAGACTGTTGGGGGTTGAAGACACAAGGATCTAACCACGGCAAGCCAAAGTTGCCGGGGGCTGCGGATTCAGATAAGTCCTTCATCCCCTGTTGTGCATTTCTGTATGGATCTGGGACAAATGAAACCTCGTTTTTCTCCAAGACCACCGTGCTCCCCCTTCTTCTTGTAACCAAGTCCCTGGAACAGAACCGGGTCGTAGACGCGGTGGCAAGGAAATAAACGAAGGGCCTAACTCTACTTCACCCCTGCCTTCGCCAAAAGCGTGAGAATGGTCGACTGAAGTCAGGGAACGACAAGGCCTGTTGCCGGGCGACAATGTTTATCTTAAAAAGAACAAGGATTCGTTCCTTGGCATGGGCCTCGCTCACGCACAGAGAACCCCACAAGCACCCTTTTTCATTAAAAACATCCCATACAGGTACAGTTCATACGGAATTAAAAACATGAGCAAGGTGATTACAAGTCTTAAAATTAACAAGTGCCCGCAGACTTACAAACTAAAAAAGATAAAATGCCCATAATCCCTTTCTTGTCCCTCTCCTCAGAAGGTGGAACAGGATAGCAAGAGAGCAAAAAGAGCGCCTAGGCGAGGTGCGAGGAGCAGAAGGCACCAAGAGAACGTCTTGATGCCGAGAGGGGAGCTGGAAGATGAGGCAGCAGGCCGGCAATACACGACAAAGGCGTCGGTGCCCGCGTACTCCGACTTGACGGCCGCCACCCGCCTTCTTCGCCTTCTCTGGCCCTCCTACGCCAGCCGTCCAAGGAGACGACGGGGAGCACCCTGATGGAGAGCTTGACGAGGAAGGCCCTCAGTGGGCCGCACGACGTAGGGCGGGGCGACGTGGTCAGTCGGAGACGAGGTCGACGTGATCTCGCTTGGTGCTCTCGTCGTTGTTGTCGCTACCCTCCTCGTCGCTTCCGCTTGAAGAGGAATCTTCATCGTCGGAGGAACTCTCCATGCAACACTTTAGGCGAATTCCAAGATCTCCAAAGACCTTGACGGAGAGCAGGCCGCCCTCCATTAACTTGAAGTAAAGGACGAGCCCCGCGATCAGGCTGTGGATGCGTGTAAACGTCTTCCATCCGCGACGGAGGTACATGACATGAGGAGTGGGGAAGTCGACGTTTGCTACCTCTTGAGCACTGCGTTGGTTTTACCTTGAAGAGGAAAGGGTGATGCAGCAAAGTAGCGTAAGTATTTCCCTCAGTTTTTGAGAACCAAGGTATCAATCCAGTAGGAGGCTACGCGCGAGTCCCTCGCACGTACACAAAACAAATAAATCTTCACAACCAACGCGATAAGGGGTTGTTAATCCCTACACGGTCACTTACGAGAGTGAGATCTGATAGATATGATAAGATAATATTTTTGGTATTTTTATGATAAAGATGCAAAGTAAAATAAAAGGCAATGAAAATAACTAAGTATTGGAAGATTAATATGATGAAGATAGACCCGGGGGCCATAGGTTTCACTAGTGGCTTCTCTCAAGAGCATAGGTATTTTACGGTGGGTGAACAAATTACTGTTGAGCAATTGACAGAATTGAGCATAGTTATGAGAATATCTAGGTATGATCATATATATAGGCATCACGTCCAAGATAAGTAGACCGACTCCTGCCTGCATCTACTACTATTACTCCACACATCGACCGCTATCCAGCATGCATCTAGAGTATTAAGTTCATAAGAACAGAGTAACGCTTTAAGCAAAATGACATGATGTAGAGGGATAAATTCATGCAATATGATAAAAAAACCCATCTTGTTGTCCTTGATGGCAACAAACAATACATGCCTTGCTACCCCTACTGTCACTGGGAAAGGGCACCGCAAGATTGAACCCAAAGCAAAGCACTTCTCCCATTGCAAGAAAGATCAATCTAGTAGGCCCAACCAAACTGATAATTCGAAGAGACTTGCAAAGATAACCAATCATACATAAAAGAATTCAGAGAAGATTCAAATATTGTTCATAGATAAACTTGATCACAAACCCACAATTCATTGGTCTCAACAAACACACCGCAAAAGAAGATTACATCGAATAGATATCCACAAGAGAGGGGGAGAACTTTGTATTGAGATCCAAAAAGAGAGAAGAAGCCATCTAGCGAATAACTATGGACCCGTAGGTCTGAGGTAAACTACTCACACTTCATCGGAGAGGCTATGGTGTTGATGTAGAATCCCTTCGTGATCGATGCCCCCTCCAGTGGAGCTACGGAACAGGCCCCAAGATGGGATCTCGTGGATACAGAAAGTTACAGCGGTGGAATTAGGGTTTTGGCTCCGTATTTGATCGTTTGGGGGTACGTAGGTATATATAGGAGGAAGGAGTACGTCGGTGGAGCAACAGGGGGCCCACGAGGGTGGAGGGCGCGCCTGGGAGGGGGGTAGGCGCGCCCCTCTACCTTGTGGCTTCCCTGTTTATTGCTTGATGTAGGGTCCAAGTCTCCTGGATCATGTTCGTTCCGAAAATCACGTTCCCGAAGGTTTCATTCCGTTTGGACTCCGTTTGATATTCTTTTTCTGTGAAACTCTGAAATAGGCAAAAAACAGCAATTCTGGGCTGGGCCTCCGATTAACAGGTTAGTCCCAAAAATAATATAAAAGTGGATAATAAAGCCCAATTGTGTCCAAAACAGAAGATAATATAGCATGGAGCAATCAAAAATTATAGATACGTTGGAGACGTATCAAGCATCCCCAAGCTTAATTCCTGCTGGTCCTCGAGTAGGTGAATGATAAATACAAAATTTTTGATGTGGAATGCTACTAGGCATAATTTCAATGTAATTATTCTTAATTGTGGCATGAATGTTCAGATCCGAAAGGTTCAAGATAAAAGTTTAATATTGACATAGAAATAATAATACTTCAAGCATACTAACTAAGCAATTATGTCTTCTCAAAATAACATGGCCAAAGAAAGTTATCCCTACAAAATCATATAGTCTATCTATGCTCCATCTTCACCACACAAAGTATTCAAATCATGCACAACCCCGATAACAAGCCATGCAATTGTTTCATACTTTTAATGTTCTCAAACTTTTTCAATCTTCACGTAATACATGAGCGTGAGCCATGGACATGACACTTATAGGTGGAATAGAATGGTGGTTGTGGAGAAGACAAAAAGGGAGAAGATAGTCTCACATCAATTAGGCGTATCAATGGGCTATGGAGATGCCCATCAATAGATATCAATGTGAGTGAGTAGGGATTGCCATGCAATGGATGCACTAGAGCTATAAATGTATGAAAGCTCAACAAAAGAAACTAAGTGGGTGTGCATCCAACCTGCTTGCTCACGAAGACCTAGGGAACTTGAGGAGGCCCATTGTTGGAATATACAAGCCAAGTTCTATAATGAAAATTTCCCACTAGTATATGAAAGTGACAAAACAAGAGACTCTCTATTATGAAGATCATGGTACTACTTTGAAGCACAAGTGTGGAAAAAAGGATTGTAGCATTGTCCCTTTTATTTTTATTTGGTCTTTCTCTTTTTTTGGGACAATGCTCTATTGATGATCATCACACTTCTGTTTATTTACAACTCAAAGATTACAACTCGATACTAGAACAAAGTATGACTCTATATGAATGCCTCCGGCGGTGTACCGGGATAGCAATGATGCATGAGTGATTTATATGAAAGAATTATGAACGGTGGCTTTGCCACAACTAAAATGCCAACTACATGATCATGCAAAGCAATATGACAATGATGGAGGGTGTCATGATAAACGGAACGGTGGAAAGGTACATGGCAATATATCTCCGAATGGCTATGGAAATTCCATGATAGGTAGGTATGGTGGCTGTTTTGAGGAAGGTATATGGTGGGTGTACGATACCGGCGAAAGTTGCGCGGTAATAGAGAGGCTAGCAATGATGGAAGGGTGAGAGTGCGTATAATGCATGGACTCAACATTAGTCATAATGAACTCACATACTTATTGTAAAAATCTATTAGTTATAGAAGCAAAGTACTACGCGCATGCTCCTAGGGGGATAGATTGGTAGGAAAAGACCATCGCTCGTCCCCGACCGCCACTCATAAGGAGGACAATCAATAAATACATCATGCTCCGACTTCTTAACATAACGGTTCACCATATGTGCATGCTACGGGAATCACAAACTTCAACACAAGCATTTCTCAAATTCACAACTACTAAACTAGCATGACTCTAATATCACCATCTCCATATCTCAAAACAATTATCAAGTTTCAAACTTCTCATGGTATTCAACACACTCATAAGAAAATTTTATTAATCTTGAATACCTAGCATATTAGGATTATTTAAGAAAATTACCATGCTATTTAAGACTCTCAAAATAATCTAAATGAAGCATGAGAGATCAATGGTTTTTATAAAACAAATGCACCGATGTGCTCTAAAAGATATAAGTGAAGTACTAGAGCAAAACTATATAACTCAAAAGATATAAGTGAAGCACATAGAGTATTCTAATAATTTCCGAATCATGTATGTCTCTCTCAAAAAGGTGTGTGCAGAAAAGATGATTGTGGAAAACTAACAAATAAAGACTCAAATAATACAAGACGCTCCAAGCAAGACACATATCATGTGGTGAATAAAAATATAGCTCCAAGTAAAGTTACCGATGGAAGTAGATGAAACAGGGGATGCCTTCTGGGGCATCCCCAAGCTTTGGCTTTTTGGTGTCCTTAGATTATCTTGGGGGTGCCATGGGCATCCCCAAGCTTAGGCTCTTGCCACTCCTTGTTCCATAATCCATCAAATCCTTACCCAAAACTTGAAAACTTCACAACACAAAACTTAAAGTAGAAAATCTCGTGAGCTCCGTTAGCGAAAGAAAACAAAAGACCACTTCAACGTACTGTAATGAACTCATTCTTTATTTATATTGGTTTCAAACCTACTTTATTCCAACTTCTCTATGGTTTATACACTATTTTACTAGCCATAGATTCATCAAAATAAGCAAACAACACACGAAAAACAGAATCTGTCAAAAACAGAACAGTCTGTAGTAATCTCTAGCTAGCGCAAGATATGGAACCCCAAAAATTCTAAAATAAATTGCTGGACGTGAGAAATTTATCTATTAATCATCAGAAAAAAGAATTAACTAAATATCACTTTCCAAATAAAAATGGCAGCAGTTCTCGTGAGCGCTAAAGTTTCTGTTTTTTACAGCAAGATTAACAAGACTTTCCCCAAGTCTTCCCAACGGTTCTACTTGGCACAAACACTAATTAAACACAAAAAACACAATCACAACAGAGTCTAGATAAATTATTTATTGAATAACAGCAAGGACAAATATTGGTTTGTCTCCCAACATGCAATTTTCTTTAAAGCCTTATAGCTAGGCATAAGATTTCAACGATGCTCACATGAAAGACAAGAATTGAAGCACAAAGAGAGCATCATAAAACATGTGACAAACACATCTAAGTCTAACGTACTTCCTATGCATAGGCATCTTATAGGTAAAAAAATTATCAAGGCAAGCAAAAACTAGCATATGCAAGGAAGCGGAAAGAAACAATAGCAATCTCAACATAATGAGAGGTAATTTAGTAACATGAAAATTTCTACCACCATATTTTCCTCTCTCATAATAATTACATGTGGGATCATAAGAAAATTCAACAAAATAGATATCATGTAAAATATTTTCAACACGATCCACATGCATGCAAAGTTGACACTCTTCCAAAATAGTGGGATTAACATTAACTAAATTCATGACCTCTTCAAACCCACTTTTATCAAAAACTTCATAAGATTGAACATTATCCAAATATGTGGGATCTAAAGTTGACACTCTTCCAAACCCACTTTCAGTATTGTTGCAAACACTATTATCAATCTCATATTGATCATGGGGAGTAAATAAATTTTCAAGATCAAAAGAAGAATCATCCCAATCATGATCATTGCAACAAGTAGAGGACATAGCAAAACTAGCATCCCCAAGCTTAGGGTTTTGCATATTATAAGCACAATTGACATTAATAGAATTTATAATACCATCATTGCAATCATGCTTTTTATTCAAAGATCTATCGTGAATCACTTCATAAAATACTTCATCACAATTTTCAGATTCACGAATTTCAAGCAAAACTTCATAAAGATAATCTAGTGCACAAAACTCACTAGCAATTGGTTCATCATAATTGGATATCTTAAAAAGATTAGCAAGCGGATGAGGATCCATAGATCTTAGGTTCTCTGTTTAGTAATAAATAAACAATTATTCCAACCAAACGAGTAAATGAGCCAAGTAAGACATCAAAGCAAATGGAAAGACGAACAGAAGAAGGGCGAATAAAACGGCAAGGGTGAAGTGGGGGAGAGGAAAACGAGGCAAATGGCAAATAATATAATGTGGGAGATAAGGTTTTGTGATGGGTACTTGGTATGTTGACTTTTGTGTAGACCTCCCCGGCAACGGCGCCAGAAATCCTTCTTGCTACCTCTTGAGCACTACGTTGGTTTTCCCTTGAAGAGGAAAGGGTGATGCAACAAAGTAGCGTAAGTATTTCCCTCAGTTTTTGAGAACCAAGGTATCAATCCAGTAGGAGGCTAGGCGCGAGTCCCTCGCACCTACACAAAACAAATAAAACCTCGCAACCAACGCGATAAGGGGTTGTCAATCCCTACACGGTCATTTACGAGAGTGAGATCTGATGGATATGATAAGATAATATTTTTGGTATTTTTATGATAAAGATGCAAAGTAAAATAAAAGGCAATGAAAATAACTAAGTATTGGAAGATTAGTATGATGAAGATAGACCCGGGGGCTATAAGTTTCACTAGTGGTTTCTCTCAAGAGCATAGGTATTTTACGGTGGGTGAACAAATTACTGTTGAGCAATTAACAGAATTGAGCATAGTTATGAGAATATCTAGGTATGATCATGTATATAGGCATCACGTCCAAGACAAGTAGACCGACTCCTGCCTGCATCTACTACTATTACTCCACACATCGACCGCTATCAGCATGCATCTAGAGTATTAAGTTCATAAGAACAGAGTAATGCTTTAAGCAAGATGACATGATGTAGAGGGATAAATTCATGCAATATGATAAAAAAACATCTTGTTATCCTCGCTAGCAACAATACAATACGTGCCTTGCTGCCCCTACTGTCACTGGGAAAGGACACCGCAAGATTGAACCCAAAGCTAAGCACTTCTCCCATTGCAAGAAAGATCAATCTAGTAGGCCAAACCAAACTGATAATTCGAAGAGACTTGAAAAGATAACCAATCATACATAAAAGAATTCAGAGAAGATTCAAATATTTTTCATAGATAAACTTGATCATAAACCCACAATTCATCGGTCTCAACAAACACACCACAAAAGAAGATTACATCGAATAGATATCCACAAGAGAAGGGGAGAACTTTGTATTGAGATCCAAAAAGAGAGAAGAAGCCATCTAGCTAATAACTATGGACCCGTAGGTCTGAGGTAAACTACTCACACTTCATCGGAGAGGCTTTGGTGTTGATGTAGAAGCCCTCCGTGATCGATGTCCCCTCCGGCGGAGCTCCGGAACAGGCCCCAAGATGGGATCTCATGGATACAGAAAGTTACGGTGGTGGAATTAGGGTTTTGGCTCCGTATTTGATCGTTTGGGGGTATGTAGGTATATATAGGAGGAAGGAGTACGTCGGTGGAGCAACAGGGGGCCCATGAGGGTGGAGGGCGCGCCTGGGTGGGTAGGCGCGCCCCTACCTCGTGGCTTCCCTGTTGGTTGCTTGACGTAGGGTCCAAGTCTCCCGTATCATGTTCGTTCCGAAAATCACGTTCCCGAAGGTTTCATTCCGTTTGGACACCGTTTGATATTATTTTTCTATGAAACTCTGAAATAGGCAAAAACAACAATTTTGGGTTGGGCCTCCGGTTAATAGGTTAGTCCCAAAAATAATATAAAAGTGGATAATAAAGTCCAATAATTTCCAAAACAGAAGATAATATAGCATGGAGCAATCAAAAATTATAGATACGTTGGAGACGTATCAACGTCGACCCGCGTGCCACCATTCCCATAGCCCCTCAATTGCAACCTGAGGGTCTGGGGTGGATCGAGCTCCATCTCCCGAGAAAATGGAGTAGGGAGACGGAGGTGGCGACGCGATGGCTGACGCAGCCTGATGAAGAACTCGCGGGGCTGGTCCCTGACGTGGCCCTCCATCAGGGGAGGCATCGCTGGCGGAGGCGAGGCCGTTGCGCCGCCCCGTCCCACTCTCCCCCGAGTGCCACGGCGACCTCGGCCTCACCCCCTCCCCTTCCTCTCGTGGCCGGCTCCGCCGCCACGAGCTCTTGGGAAGGAGGGACGCGCTGTCGAGCAGCGAGCCTCGCCGCCACCATCGAAGGGCCAGCACCCCCTCTCGCCATGACGGGTGGAAGAAAGGAGCGGAGGTGGAAGAAGATGGATGATGAGAGAGTGTGGGATGACATCCCCCTCCCCCTACTTATAAAGGGGAGGGGTCGAGGCTCGGCTGCCCCACTCAACCAATCCAGCCACCAGAGGCGTAGGGAATCAGGACCGACCCGCTGCCCCAATCAATGATGGCCCGGTTTCCTGCCTCCACCGCCTGCCACCTGAATGGGGGACACGTGGAGAGCAAGCAGAATTGAGGGGACGGGTGAGGCAACCGTTCCCCACCCCGTGATCGTGGGGGACTGACACCTTGAAGGCCACGACCCGAGTCTGCCCAAGTAAATGAGCCGCGCCTCTGCGCCTCCCTCTTTTTACGGGGAAGGCGCGAGCCGCCTCTTTACCATGATGTGACGCATGCGTGCGGAAACCGCCCCACGCATGACCTCCACGTCACGCGTTCAACGCAGGTCGTGGGGAAGCGCAGCGGATGAGAAGTTACTGCGGTAAAATCCGCCCACCTGCCGGCACACCGTTCTGGGCCTAGCCCAACAACGCGGCGCGTGATGTCTACTACACAACCTTCTTCTTGTAGACATTGTTGGGCCTCCAAGTGCAGAGGTTTGTGGGACAGTAGCAAATTCCCCTCAAGTGGATGACCTAAGGTTTATCAATCTGTGGGAGGCGTAGGATGAAGATGGTCTCTCTCAAGCAACCCTGCAACCAAATAACAAAGAGTCTCTTGTGTCCCCAACACACCCAATACAATGGTAAATTGTATAGGTGCACTAGTTTGGCGAAGAGATGGTGATACAAGTGCAATATGGAAGGTAGATATACGTTTTTGTAATCTGAAAATATAAAAACAGCAAGGTAACTAATGATAAAAGCGAGCACAAACGGTATTGCAATGCTAGGAAAGAAGGCCTAGGGTTCATACTTTCACTAGTGCAAGTTCTCTCAACAATAATAACATAATTGGATCATATAACTATCCCTCAACATGCAACAAAGACCCACTCCGAAGTCACTAATAGCGGAGAACAAATGAAGAGATTATGGTAGGGTACGAAACCACCTCAAAGTTATCCTTTCTGATCGATCTATTCAAGAGTCCGTAGTAAAATAACACGAAGCTATTCTTTCCGTTCAATCTATCATAGAGTTCGTACTAGAATAACACCTTAAGACACAAAGCAACCAAAACCCTAATGTCACCTAGATACTCCAATGTCACCTCAAGTACCCGTGGGTATGATTATACGATATGCATCACACAATCTCAGATTCATCTATTCAACCAACACAAAGTACTTCAAAGAGTGCCCCAAAGTTTCTACCGGAGAGTCAAGACGAAAACGTGTGCCAACCCCTATGCATAGGTTCATGGGCGGAACCCGCAAGTTGATCACCAAAACATACATCAAGTGGATCAATAGAATACCCCATTGTCACCACGGGTATCCCACGCAAGACATACATCAAGTGTTCTCAAATCCTTAAAGACTCAATCCAATAAGGTAACTTCAAAGGGAAAACTCAATTCATCACAAGAGAGTAGAGGGGGAGAAACATCATAAGATCCAAATATAATAGCAAAGCTCATGATACATCAAGATCGTACGACCTCAAGAACACGAGAGAGAGAGAGAGAGAGAGAGAGAGAGAGAGATCAAACACATAGCTACTGGTACATACCCTCAGCCCCGAGGGAGAACTACTCCCTCCTCGTCATGGAGAGCACCGGGATGATGAAGATGGCCACCGGAGAGGGATTCCCCCTCCGGCAGGGTGCCGGAACGGGTCTAGATTGGTTTTCGGTGGCTATGGAGGCTTCTGGCGGCGGAACTCCTGATCTATTGTGCTCCCCGATGGTTTTAGGGTATATTGGTATATATAGGAGGAAGAAATACGTCAGGGGGGCACGAGGGGCCCATGAGGGTGGAGGGCGCGCCCCCCTGCATCGTGCCTTCCTCGTTGCTTCCCTTACGTACACCCCAAGTCTTCTGGATTGCTTCCATTCCAAAAATAAGTTCCGTGAAGTTTCAGGTCAATTGGACTCCGTTTGATTTTCCTTTTCTGCCATACTCTAAAACAAGGAAAAAACAAAAACTGGCATTGGGCTCTATGTTAATAGGCTAGTCCCAAAAATCATATAAAATAGCATATAAATGCATATAAAACATCCAAGGTTGATAATATAATAGCATGGAACAATCAAAAATTATAGATACGTTGGAGATGTATCAACATCCCCAAGCTTAATTCCTGCTCGTCCTTGAGTAGGTAAATGATAAAAACAGAATTTTTGATGTGGAATGCTACCTAACATATTTAACCATGTAATCTTCTTTATTGTGGCAAGAATATTCAGATCGATAAGATTCAAGACAAAAGCTTAATATTGACATAAAAATAATAATACTTCAAGCATACTAACAAAGTAATCATGTCTTCTCAAAATAACATGGCCAAAGAAAGCTATCCCTACAAAATCATATAGTCTGGCTATGCTCCATCTTCACCACACAAAGTATTTAAATCATGCACAACCCCGATGACAAGCCAAGCAATTATTTCATACTTTTGGTGTTCTCGAACTTTTTCAATCTTCACGCAATATATGAGCATGAGCCATGGATATATCACTGTAGGTGGAATAGAATGGTGGTTGTGGAGAAGACAAAAAGGAGAAGGTAGTCTCACATCAACTAGGCTTTTCAACGGGCTATGGAGATGCCCATCAATAGATATCAATGTGAGTGAGTAGGGATTGCCATGCAACGGATGCACTAGAGCTATAAGTGTATGAAAGCTCAACAAAAGAATTAAGTGGGTGTGCATCCAACTTGCTTGCGCATGAAGACCCAGGGCAATTTGAGGAAGCCCATCATTGGAATATACAAGCCAAGTTCTATAATGAAAAATTTCCCACTAGTATATGAAAATGATATCATAGGAGACTCTCTATCATGAAGATCATGGTGCTACTTTGAAGCACAAGTGTGGTAAAATGATAGTAGCATTGTCCATTCTCTCTTTTTCTCTCATTTTTTATTTGGGCCTTTTCTCTTTTTTATGGCCTCCTTTTTTAGTCCGGAGTCTCATCCCGACTTGTGGGGGAGTCATAGTCTCCATCATCCTTTCCTCACTTTGGACAATGCACTAAAAATGATGATCATCACACTTTTATTTACTTACAACTCAACAATTACAACTCGATAATTAGAACAAAATATGACTCTATATGAATGCCTCCGGCGGTGTACCGGGATGTGCAATGACTCATGAGTGACATGTATGAAAGAATTATGAACGGTTGCTTTGCCACAAATACGATGTCAACTACATGATCATGCAAAGCAATATGACAATGATGGAGTGTGTCATAATAAATGGAACGGTGGTAAGTTGCACGGCAATATATCTCGGAATGGCTATGGAAATGCCATGATAGCTAGGTATGGTGGCTGTTTTGAGGAAGGTAATGGTGGGTTTATGATACCGGTGAAAGGTGTGCGGTACTAGAGAGGCTAGCAATGGTGGATGGGTGAGAGTGCGTATAATCCATGGAGTCAACATTAGTCATAAAGAACTCACATACTTATTGCACAAATATATTAGTTATAAAAGCAAAGTACTACGCGCATGCTCCTAGGGGGATAGATTGGTAGGAAAAGACCATCGCTCGTCCCCGACCGCCACTCATAAGGAAGACAATCAATAAATAAATCATGCTCCGACTGCATCACATAACGGTTCACCATACGTGCATGCTACGGGAATCACAAAATTTAACACAAGTATTTCTCAAATTCACAACTACTCACTAGCATGACTCTAATATTACCTTCCTAATATCTCAAAACAATCATGAAGTATCAAACTTCTCATAGTATTCAATGCACTTTATATGAAAGTTTTTATTATATCCCTCTTGGATGCCCATCATAGGACTAATTTCATAACCAAACAAAATTACCATGATGTTCTAAAAGACTATAAAAATAATATAAGTGAAGCATGAGAGATAAACTATTTCTATAAAATAAAACCACCACCGTGCTCTAAAAGGATATTAGTGAAGCACTAGAGCAACGACAAACTACTCCGAAAGATATACGTGAAGATCAATGAGTAGTCGAATAATTATGCAACTATGTGAAGACTCTCTAACATTTAAGAATTTTAGATCTTGGGATATTATTCAAACAGCAAGCAAAACAAGATAAAATGAAATGATTCTCCAAGCAAAACACATATCATGTGGTGAATAAAAATATAGCTCCAAGTAAAGTTACCGATGAACAAAGACGAAAGTGGGGATGCCTTCTGGGGCATCCCCAAGCTTAGGCTTTTGGTTGTCCTTGAATATTACCTTGAGGTGCCTTGTGAATCCCCAAGCTTAGGCTCTTTCTACTCCTTATTCCATAGTCCATCGAATCTTTACCCAAAACTTGAAAACTTCACAACACAAAACTTAACAGAAAACTCGTAAGCTCCGTTAGCGAAAGAAAAAAAAACACCACTTCAAGGTACTGTAATGAACTCATTCTTTATTTATATTGGTGTTAAACCTACTGTATTACAACTTCTCTATGGTTTATAAACTCTTTTACTAGCCATAGATTCATCAAAATAAGTAAACAACACATGAAAAACAGAATCTGTCAAAACAGAACAGTCTGTAGTAATCTGTAACTAACGCAAACTTCTGGAACCTCACAAATTCTAAAATAAATTGCTGGACGTGAGGAATTTATATATTAATCATCTTCCAAAATAATTAACTAAATAGCACTATCCAAATAAAAATGGCAGCAATTCTCGTGTGCGCTAAAGTTTCTGTTTTTTACAGCAAGATCAAAAAGACTTTTCCCAAGTCTTCCCAACGGTTCTACTTGGAACAAACACTAACTAAGACATAAAAACTCAATAATAACAGAGGCTAGATAAATTATTTATTGCTAAACAGGAGCAAAAATCAAGGAACAAAAATAAAATTGGGTTTCCTCCCAACAAGCGCTATCGTTTAACGCCCCTAGCTAGGCATGATGATTTCAACGATGCTCACATAAAAGATAAGAGTTGTAACATAAAGAGAGCATCATGAAGAATATGACTAGCACATTTAAGTCTAACCCTCTTCCTATGCATAGGGATTTTGTGAGCAAACAACTTATGGGAACAATAATCAACTAGCATAGGAGGGCAAAACAAGCATAACTTCAAAACCTTAAGCACATAGAGAGGAAACTTGATATTATTGCAACTCCTACACGCATATATTCCTCCCTCATAATAATTTTCAGTAGCATCATGAATTAATTCAACAATATAACTATCACATAAAGCATTCTTTTCATGATCTACAAGCATAGAATTTTTATTACTCTCCACATAAGCAAATTTATTCTCATCAATACTAGTGGGAGCAAACTCAACAAAATAACTATCATGCGAGGCATAATCCAATTGAAAACTAAAATCATGATGACAAGTTTCATGGATATCATTATTCTTTATAGCATACAAGTCATCACAATAATCATCATAGATAGCAACTTTGTTCTCATAATCAATTGGAACCTCTTCCGGAATAGTGGATTAATCACAAAATAAAGTCATGACCTCTCCAAATCCACTTTCATCAATATAATCATCATAAATAGGAGGCATGCTTTCATCATAATAAATTTTATCATCAAAACTTGGGGGACAAAAAATAACATCTTCATCAAACATAGCTTCCCCAAGCTTGTGGCTTTGCATATCATTAGCATGATGGACATTCAAGGAATTCATACTAACAACATTGCAATCATGCTCATCATTCAAATATTTAGTGCCAAACAGTCTAATGCATTCTTATTCTAGCACTTGAGCACAATTATTGGAATACATATTTCCATTTTTTGTAATTTTCTTTTATAAACTAAACTAGTGATAAAACAAGAAACAAAAAGATTCGATTGCAAGATCTAAAGATATAACTTCAAGCGCTAACCTCCTCGGCAACAGCGCCAGAAAAGAGCTTGATGTCTACTACACAACCTTCTTCTTGTAGACGTTGTTGGGCCTTCAAGTGTAGAGGTTTGTAGGACAGTAGCAAATTTCCCTCAAGTGCATGACCTAAGGTTTATCAATCTGTGGGAGGCGTAGGATGAAGATGGTCTCTCTCAAGCAACCTTGCAACCAAATAACAAAGAGTCTCTTGTGTCCCCAACACACCCAATACAATGGTAAATTGTATAGGTGCACTAGTTCGGTGAAGAGATGGTGATACAAGTACAATATGGAAGGTAGATATAGGTTTTTGTAATCTGAAAATATAAAAACAGCAAGGTAACTAATGATAAAAGCGAGCACAAACGACATTGCAATGCTAGGAAACAAGGCCTAGGGTTCATACTTTCACTAGTGCAAGTCCTCTCAACAATAATAACATAATTGGATCATATAACTATCCCTCAACATGCAACAAAGAGTCACTCCAAGTCACTAATAGCGGAGAACAAACGAAGAGATTATGGTAGGGTACGAAACCACCTCAAAGTTATCCTTTCTGATCGATCTATTCAAGAGTCCGTAGTAAAATAACACGAAGCTATTCTTTCCGTTCAATCTATCATAGAGTTCGTACTAGAGTAACACCTTACGACACAAATCAACCAAAACCCTAATGTCACCTAGATACTCCAATGTCACCTCAAGTATCCGTGGGTATGATTATACGATATGCATCACACAATCTCATATTCATCTATTCAAGCTACACAAAGTACTTCAAAGAGTGCCCCAAAGTTTCTACCGGAGAGTCAAGACGAAAACTTGTGCCAACCCTATGTATAGGTTCATGGGCAGAACCCGCAAGTTGATCACCAAAACATACATCAAGTGGATCAATAGAATACCCCATTGTCACCACGGGTATCCCACGCAAGACATACATCAAGTGTTCTCAAATCCTTAAAGACTCAATCCAATAAGATAACTTCAAAAGGAAAACTCAATTCATAACAAGAGAGTAGAGGGGGAGAAACATCATAAGATCCAAATATAATAGCAAAGCTCGCGATACATCAAGATCGTACCACCTCAAGAACACGAGATAGAGAGAGAGAGATCAAACACATAGCTACTGGTACATACCCTTTGCCTCGAGGGCGAACTACTCCCTCCTCATCATGGAGAGCACCAGGATGATGAAGATGGCCACCGGAGAGGGATTCCCCCTCCGGCAGGGTGCTGAAATGAGTCTAGATTGGTTTTCGGTGGCTACGGAGGCTTCTGGCGGCGGAACTCCTGATCTATTGTGCTCCCAGATGGTTTTAGGGTATATTGGTATATATAGGAGGAAGAAATACGTCAGGGGGGCCATGAGGGGCCCACGTGGGTGGAGGGCGCGCCCCCTGCCTCGTGCCTTCCTTGTTGCTTCCCTTACATACACCCTAAGTCTTCTGGATTGCTTCCGTTCCAAAAATAAGTTCCGTGAAGTTTCAGGTCAATTGGACTCCGTTTGATTTTCCTTTTCTGCGATACTCTAAAACAAGGAAAAAACAGAAACTGACACTGGAATCTAGGTTAAAAGGTTAGTCCCAAAAATCATATAAAATAGCATATAAATGCATATAAAACATCCAAGGTTGATAATATAACAGCATGGAACAATCAAAAATTATAGATACATTGGAGACGTGTCAGCGCGCTTATGTGTGGCCCAGGCCCGGGGGCTCCTGTTAGTGTAAAAAAGTAGGGGCTCTTTTTTTGACCCCTTTACTTGTGCACGGGCAATCGGAGCCGCGTGCCGTGGCCACACTTAGCATGGAAGAGGAGGGAAGCCGGAGAGAAGCTGAAGTACGAGATAACCAAGGCAACGCCAAGACCAGAAGCGCAGGAGAGCAAGAGGGCGAGGTGGACTCCCTCGGCAAGATCCTTGCCGAGGCAGCCTCTGCAGCCCCGGCAAGAGCCTTGCCGGGGAAACTTGCCCGATGCCAACGGAGCAAGCCACCCTTGAGCCCATAGGCTCCAACCCAACCAACTACGTTGGAACCAAAGCTCGGGAGGCGCCTCTGTGGTGGCATGCAAATCTTCGTCAAGATCATAAAAATATGAGATGAGGTGAGGACCAGAAGACGGCGACCCTCGGCGGGATCCTGCTACATCTTGAGCTTGCGTTGGTTTTCCCTGAAGAGGAAGGGATGATGCAGCAGAGTAGCGTAAGTATTTCGCTCAGTTTTTGAGAACCAAGGTATCAATCCAGTAGGAGCCCACGCTCAAGTCCCTCGTACCCGCACAAAGCGATAGCTACTCGCAACCAACGCGATTAGGGGTTGTCAAGCCCTTCACGGTCACTTACGAGAGTGAGATCTGATAGATAGAATATTTTTGGTATTTTTGATATAAAGATGCAAAGTAAAAAGTAAAAGCAAAGTAAATAGCAAAACAATATAAAAGTGATGGAGATTGATATGATGAGAATAGACCCGGGGGCCATAGGTTTCACTAGTGGCTTCTCTCAAGAGCATAAGTATTCTACGGTGGGTGAACAAATTAATGTTGAGCAATTGATAGAATTGAGCATAATTATGAGAATATCTAGGCATGATCATGTATATAGGCATCACGTCCGTGACAAGTAGATCGAAACGATTCTGCATCTACTACTATTAGTCCACTCATCGACCGCCATCCAGCATGCATCTAGAGTATTAAGTTAAAAATAGAGTAACGCCTTAAGCAAGATGACATGATGTAGAGAGATAAATTCATGCAATATGAAATAAACCCCATCTTGTTATCCTCGATGGCAACGATACAATACATGCCTTGCTGCCCCTTCTATCACTGGGTAAGGACACCGCAAGATCGAACCCAAAGCTAAGCACTTCTCCCATGGCAAGAACTACCAATCTAGTTGGCTAAACCAAACGGATAACTCGAAGAGACTTGCAAAGATAACTGTCGGTGTCAAAACCGGCGGATCTCGGGTAGGGGGTCCCGAACTGTGCGTCTAGGCGAATGGTAACAGGAGGCAGGGGACACAATGTTTTACCCAGGTTCGGGCCCTCTTGATGGAGGTAAAACCCTACGTCCTGCTTGATTAATATTGATGATATTGGTAGTACAAGAGTAGATCTACTGCAAGATCAGAGAGGCTAAACCCTAGAAGCTAGCCTATGGTATGATTGTTCATTTTTTCTATGGACTAAAAACCCTCCAGTTTACATAGACACCGGAGAGGGCTAGGGTTACACAGAGTCGGTTACAATGGTAGGAGATCTACATATCCGTATCGCCAAGCTTGCCTTCCACGCCAAGAAAAGTCCCTTCCAGACATGGGACGAAGTCTTCAATCTTGTATCTTCATAGTCCAGGAGTCCGGCCGAAGGTATAGTCCGGCTATCCGGACACCCCCTAATCTAGGACTCCCTCAGTAGCCCCTGAACCAGGCTTCCATGACGACTTGTCCGACGCGCAGATTGTCTTCAGCATTGCAAGGCGGGTTCCTCCTCCAAGTACTTCATAGAAGATTTTGAACACAAAGGTAGTGTCCGGCTCTGCAAAATAAGTTTCCACATATTGCCATAGAGAGAATAATATTTACACAAATCTATTCTGCTGACATATTCCATAGCGTGACATCACACCACGGCCAAGTCTTTATTCGAATCGTTTTACTGTCCCACCTCAGCGCGTTTAGCGAGGTGGTTTCCTTGGCACGTCTTGTCAAAGCAGAGATCGTGTCCCCTTATTCCGGGATTCTCATCAATACAGGCGTGGGTAACCCAACCGTACCCGTTGGTACGTTTTCTTGATCAAAGGCGAGTCCCAAACGGTCATGGGGAGGGCCCTTGGTATTCAACCTCTTATAAAGAGACCAAGGCCTTACTCCTTTCTTTCAATCTCAAACGAGTTCGCCCTTCGCCTCGAGTTCCAACACCCAAGGCTCCAGATTTCAGGCGCTTCGGACCTTCGACAATGTCCGGTTCCAACCTTCGAGGCCGATGGATGTGACGGAGGAGGACATGCTGAAGTTGAGAGAGGCGAGGTTCTTGACCGGCGAAATCTCGCATAGGCTGCCTGCTCAAGGGCAGGTCATTCCCACTCCCAAGCCTGGTGAGAGTGTGGTGTTCATGTCTCACTTCCTTCAGGGGCTAGGCTTCCCGACGGATCCCTTCATGAGGGGGCTCATGTTTTATTATGGGCTGGAATTTCATGACTTAGCTCCGGAGTCCATCCTCCATATTTCCTCATTCATCGTCGTGTGTGAAGCCTTCCTCCATATTACTCCTCACTTCGGACTATGGCTCAAGACCTTCAAAGTAGAGCCAAAGATGATCGAGGGACGGCACGCGGGGTGCGGAGGTGCTTTTATAAGCAAGAATGCTGGTGCTCCATGGCCCGAGGGCTCTTTTCAAGGGGAGTCTAGCTTATGGCAACGAGAGTGGTTTTATATCACAGCTCCCAGGAGCACCAAGTGGGTGGCGCTGCCTGCTTTCCGCTCGGGTCCCCCACCACGACTGGCGTCATGGGTCAATAAGGGGCTGGACTGGGGCCCGGCAAAGGACGTGCCCCTGTTGCAGGGACGCACCCGAGATCTCCTAGAAAGAGACATCAGTCTGGTCATGGTGACGCAAGTTATGTTAATTCGCCGAGTTCTGCCCTGCAAACGTCGCCCCCTCCGCCTGTGGGAGTTCAACCCGGAGGGACCACGAGTTCTCCAACATTTTCTTGGCATGACGCCCGTGGAGATGTACAAATTGTTCTTCGGACCACAAGTAGTGTGTCCGGATTCTATGGAGGACGCAGGCCTGAGCTGCAATCGTCCGGATACTCAAGTAAGTAGCCTTGTGCCTGGACTCGCTATCTGTATATTTATCATAAAATTGCCCCTAAAAGAGTTGTCCTTTAAACAGGAGTGGATAGCGAAAGCAAAGCTAATCAGGTGTCCGGCCCCCCTCCCCGAGACCACGCCGGGTCCCGTGCTAGTCAGGATGTTGGAGGTTGTGCCTTCAAAGGAAAGCGAGGGAGGGGACAAGGAAGCTACAGCCTCCTCGAAGGAGGTTGTCCGGAAGGGAGGAATCGAAAATTCCTCTCCTCGGGGGAAGAAGAGGACCGCCTCCGAAGACCCGGAGACCATGGCCTCAAAGCGGGGGAAGAAATCTTTGCCAGAGGGTCCTGTGCTGGGGGATACTTCGGCCGAATTATGCCCTCAAGGGGATCAGCCCTCCACCAAGCCGTAAGTAGAGAGGAGTTCTCTTTTTAAGAAACGAGAGAAATCCTTGCTTTATATCTGAGAAAAGTAATCGAAAATTTACCTTGTAGCTTGGACCTTAGCCCTTCTCAGCAGAGCTCGTCTTCGGGGGATCTTCTTCTGGAGATGATCGAGAGCGGAACACCTCCCCCTGCCGTACCGCCTTGCGAGGCGGGCGACCCTGAGGTATCGTCGCGGAGGGTTTCTTCGAATCTGCCAGGGCCGGAAGGTGGTCATATGGCCCCCCAAAGCCCTCCGCATCCGGCCTTCGAAAAGGGCCATCGGACGAGTCCGGCGCCATCTGGTGCGCGGTCGGAGGAGCTGAAGGATCTGCTAGGGCGAGCATCTATCTCAGAGGAGCACCGTGCATTGATGGGTACGGTGATTGAGAGGATTTCATCCGTAGAGAGTGGATTGCACGAGGCCGTCAGGAGTTTGCTGACAGGTTTTGAGGTACGCGAAATAATGTACCCTTTTTGGACAGTTGCGCATAAATAAGATGCGCCCTGTGTAGATAGTAGCCCCTGAGACTCTGTGCGTTGTCAAAAGTGACGGCGTGCAAAGGATCATAATCCCAGGTCTAATATGCCGCCTTCATACGTAGGTGGCCAAGTGTCCGGTGGCAAGCCGGACTGACGAATTTGCCAAGCTAAAGCGGCAACTTGACGTGGCAGATGCCGACATCGCGCTTGTCAACAAGCGGCTTGACGAGGCACAAGGTATGTAATTCCTCCGGCGGCACCTGGTAAGAGGAGCTTTATGCCAGTATCTTACAATGTGTGCGCTTGATGTAGATGGTGCTGCTGCCATGGAGAATCTTCGGGCGGAACTTGCCCGAGCCAAGGAGCAAGCCAGGAAAAGTGATGCGGCTGCCGGAAAGGCAATTGAAGAGCTGAAAGCCGAACAGGCTGCTCACTGCCGAAGCAAGAAGGAAATGGCCGAGATGGCCGTGAAGCTGAAGAACGCTGCTGACCGTTGCAAGCTTCTTGAAAAAGAAGATCGGGCGGAACAGACGGACCTGGAGAAGGCCGTTGCCGATGCCAAGGATGCTCGCTCTGCAATGAGAGCTATGAAGGAGGAGCTGCGTCAGGCCGGAGAGATCGCGGCTGGAAAGCCCTTTATGCTGCGGAGGAAGTTCTGTGATCCTAAACATGCTCCATTAGACCGGATGTGGAGTACGGCGGACACCTATCTGGATTTGGCAGCGAGTGCCGCAGATGCGGCCGAACACTTCCGAGATCAAGAAGATCGCGAAGTGGAAAAGCTCTTTTGGTCGCAGTTCCACAATCCGGAGCGTCCACTGTCATTAGCCGATCGTTTAGCCGAATGGGCCGAGCTAAATAGGTTGTCCGGACTCGCCATGAAGTATGTCATGAGTCATCTGTGGCCAGAGAGGCCAGAGCCGAAAAGTTATTTCAACTTGGTGCAACAGTTCCTTGGTGCGGCGCCGCATATCAATGCGATGAAGAGGTCAGCGTGCATAGAGGGTGCGCGGATGGCTCTTGCCCGTGTCAAGACATACTGGGCGGAAATGGAGGCCACCGCTGTTGCATCCCCAGACTCGGATGGAAGCCGAGTACCTGCCGAGCACTATTTTCAGGAAGTTCTGCAAGGCGCTCGTTTAATAGAGACGCAGTGCTCGAAGGATACTATATTCGAATAGCATATATTATTGTAAAACAATATTTTGATAAATTGTAGAAGCTTTTTATACTTGTGCCTGCAAGTATTATAATACCTCCTGTGCGGCCGTTTAACATATATGTATATATAATCTGAAAGATGGCAGTCGTCGGCTTCAGCCCCCACGCACATAATGCGGGGGTGTTCGCAGAAGGCGCATTTTCACACTTGATCCAACGTCTTGGTCCTACAAAGGAGGTGATAGCGCAGCGAACTAGGCAATCGGACTATGATGCTTTATCACTTTCACTTAGCCATAGGAGTTTGACAGTGAGGCTACTTATATAGCCCCTGGTGGCGCCTGCGCTCGCCCGAACTCGGGGCGCGTATGTGCCTGGCCGGGAAGCGGCCCTTCGTTAATGCGGAGGAATCCTAAAGATTCCGGTAAGTCATCGAGTGGTTGACCAGTCTCACGCTATATCATGACAGTCAGTTTTCGGCTTTCTCTACTGAGGTGCTCGCCTGGCCGAACCGGGGCACAATCGCAGTAGTTCTCCTGGTGCCGCCTTAGCCGATAGAGCGGAACGTAAGGTAGCAAAACACAGGAGCCGGGCAAACCCAACATTTGACCAAAGACATGATTCGGAGCTGATGCATATAAGGCCAAACTCGCGACGCCGAACACTCCCTAAGGTATTCGGTCTTTATGAGGGCGGGCGGGATAACGCCCTTAGTAATAAGCCCCTAGTGTCCAGGTACGCGCAAAACTCTGACGTGGCCACATGCCAAAACGCCAGCCTCCTCCTTGGTTATACCAAGAAACCAGGGGATGTGTATCAACAAGAGACAGTAAAAAAGGTTTACGCAGGGTCTTAATCTGAAAAGAATCCTTGGAACGGGTCCCTGCTGCACGTCTGCGCCTGTGTCTCCGTTGTGCCGTATCCTGGACGGGCGTAGCACGGTGTTCATCTGTAAAAGAGAGGAACTTAGTTAAGAAAGATCGTGCCGAACATGAGTTATACTAAATAAACAAAGTATAAATCGAAATGGGTAAAATTGAGCTTTATTGTCTCTTGTTTTATATGCGCGGAGCCCCTAGTACAGGGGTATACGGCTATTAAGCCTTTATCAATTGTATGTTTATGCCGGACTCGTCTAGCCGTGTCCGTGGTCTTGACGACCTGTTTATGTGCTTTGGCTGGTGAAGCCGCTTTATTGTGGGGCTGTCAAGGCAGCCGCACTGTCTTCCGCGCGGGGAGGAACACTCAATGTTTTCCCTTTAATGAGATGATGCCTCGTGGACCGGGCATCTTAAGCGTAAGAGATGCATAATGCGGTATTGCGTTAAAGCGGGCGAAAGCTTCCCGTCCTAGCAGTGCTTGATTGCTACTTGAGAATGGGGTGATGTGGAAAGTTAGCTGTTCACGACGGAAGTTATCAGGGAAGTTGAACATAACTTCTAGCCGGAGAGAACCCATGCAACGGGCATCCGGGCCTGGCGTTACCCCTTGAAAGGAGGTTTTGCTATGGCGAATTTTTGTTGGGTCTATCCCCATGTTGCGGATTGTGTCCTGGTATAACAGGTTTAGACCACTGCCGCCGTCCATCAGGACATTTGTAAAGTGGAGTCCGCCGATTATTGGATCTAATACCAAGGCAGTCCAGCCTGTGTTCCAGATACTTCTAGAGTAATCCTGATGGTCGAAGGTGATCGGTTTTAACAACCATTGGCGAGACTCCTTTGGGATAGGCCATATGGCGCGTATCTCTGTTGGCGCCATTCTGTTCGTCACGTGAAGTAAGTTTACTGTTTTGACTTCTTGTGGGAAATCCTTTTGTTTCCTGGTGCTCTGCTTGTGGGGTTCGTCGTCGTCCTCACTTGGTGTGTCGAGCCCCTTGTGTTCGGCGTTGAGTTTGCCGGATTGCTTGAAAACCCAACAATCTCTGTGGGTATGGTTCGCAGGCTTCCCGGGAGTACTGTGTATTTGACATATCTTGTCCAAGATTTTGTTTAAGTTGGATAGCTCGTCCCTGTTATCCTTGAGGGGCGGCTTTCTCTGATTCTGCCGCGAGCTTTTGAATCCGGCATTGACCGCCGTGCTCTTTGGGCTGTTTCCCTTATTCCGGCGCTGGTCCTTGCTGCGTCGGGGTTTTCCGTTTCCATCCCTAACTTCGGATGTACTTGGGTTGCCGGTGCTACATCTTGCCAACCAGCTGTCCTCTCCTGCGCAAAAGCGGGTCATGAGGCTTGTTAATGCGGCCATTGTTCTTGGCTTTTCTTGGCCGAGGTGTCTGGCGAGCCATTCGTCTCGAACGTTATGCTTAAAAGCTGCTAGGGCTTCGGCGTCCGGACAGTCGACTATCTGATTCTTTTTAGTAAGAAATCTGTTCCAGAATTTCCGGGCTGACTCTCCGGGCTGTTGAGTTATGTGACTGAGATCGTCTGCATCCGGAGGGCGGACATAGGTCCCTTGAAAATTTGCCCGAAAGCATCCTCAAGCTCTTCCCAACTTCCAATGGTGTTTTCGGGAAGGCTTTTGAGATAATGCCGGGCTGGCCCTTTAAGCTTGAGGGGTAAGTATTTGATGGCGTGGAGGTCATCTCCTCTGGCCATGTGTATGTGGAGGATATAATCCTCGATCCAGACCCCAGGGTCTGTTGTTCCGCCGTACGCCTCTATGTTTACGGGCTTGAATCCCGCTGGAAATTCATGGTCCAGCACCTCATCGGTGAAACATAGGGGGTGTGCAGCACCCCTGTATTTGGGTGTGCCGTGATGTTCGGATATTTGTTGTGTTGCATTGCTTACTAGATCTGTCTGGGCCATATTTTTGATGCGGATCCTTTGGTGGATCGCGTGCCGGCTTGTGTGCATCGCCGCTTGCCGCTCCATGTTGGCCATGCGGTCGTCTATCCGACCGGGTGGCTTTCCAATTTTTGACTGCGGGGGCTCTGAGGCCTCCTCGTCAAATTCAGGCAGTAGCTTTCGCTTTGGATAGCTTTTTGTGCGGCGACTGCCGCCATATTTGTCTGCGGTGTTGCGTACTTTGCTCCATCTGATTCTGAGTGCATCTTCCGCAGTTTTGAGCTTCCGCTTCTGCTTTTTCAGGCTACCCGCAGTAGCAACAAGCCCTTTGTGGAGGTTCTTCTGCTCCATGAGCCTATCCGGCGTAAGGTCATCCGGACTGTTGTTTTCGCCGGGGCCGGGGTGTTCGGTTTGTTTATCCAAGTTACCCTGTTCGGACAGTTGCTCGAAGGCATGTTCGTCGTCCGCCGGCTCGTCCTGCTCTATGGCTGGGTCTGTATGGCCGGTATCTCTGTCGAGGCGGGGCTTGGAGCGGCGCTTACGTCGCCACTTTGATTGATTTTCGAGTGAACGATCCCTCGTTGCATCCCTGTGTTCCTCGTCGTCGCTTCCTTTGGGTGTGTCCACCATGTATACATCATGAGATGAGGTGGCTGTCCAGTGCCTTATAGGAGTTGGTTCATGTTCATCTCCTACATCATCGTCCATACCGTCGATGTCTTCGGAGTCGAAGTCGAGCACGTCGTTTAAATTATCGATAGTGGCTATGAAGTGGGTGGTGGGTGGGCTTTGAATTTCTTCATCATCCGCATCCCAACCTTGTTGACCATAGTCCGGCCAGGGCTCTCCTGATAAAGAGAGAGACTTTAGTGAATTCAGAATATCGCCGAAGGGCGAGTGCTAAAAGATGTCTGCGGCGGTGAACTCCATGATCGGCGCCCAATCTGGTTCGATCGGTAGGGGCGCGGAGGGCTCGGAGTCTGAAGAGGAGTCCGGCTCCTTGGAGTCATGGGCTTCGTAGAGAATAGGGCCGGTGTTAGGCTCGATTGCCGTAGAGATTGCAGCCCCCGAGGCGGTGTCCAACCACCCATCCTTGATTGGCGTAGTTGGCTCCAAATTAAGGGTCGGAGCTGATGCGGGTGCGACCTCCAGGGCACTGTTCGGCGGCAGAGCTAGATCATGCCCATCGTGACAGTGCGGCGCGCTCGGCTGCGGCTCGAATCCGTCAAAGATCAAGTCTCCGTGGAGGTCCGCTGTGTAGTTTAAACTTCCAAATCTGACCTGACTGCCAGGGGCGTAGCTTTCCATCTGCTCCAGATGGCCAAGCGAATTGGCCCGCAGTGCAAAGCCGCCAAATACGAAGATCTGTCCGGGGAGAAAAGTCTCACCCTGGATCGCATCGCTATTGATGATCAAAGAAGCCATCGGGCCTAAAAGTGACGACACAGAGGAACTCTCAATGAAAGCACCAATGTTGGTGTCAAAACCGGCGGATCTCGGGTAGGGGGTCCCGAACTGTGCGTCTAGGCGGATGGTAACATGAGGCAGGGGAGACAATGTTTTACCCAGGTTCGGGCCCTCTTGATGGAGGTAAAACCCTACATCATGCTTGATTAATATTGATGATATGGGTAGTACAAGAGTAGATCTACCACGAGATCAGAGAGGCTAAACCCTAGAAGCTAGCCTATGGTATGATTGTTCGTTTTTTCTATGGACTAAAAACCCTCTGGTTTATATAGACACCGGAGAGGGCTAGGGTTACACAGAGTCGGTTACAATGGTAGGAGATCTACATATCCGTATCGCCAAGCTTGCCTTCCACGCCAAGGAAAGTCCCTTCCGGACACGGGACGAAGTCTTCAATCTTGTATCTTCATAGTCCAGGAGTCCGGCCGAAGGTATAGTCCGGCTATCCGGACACCCCCTAATCCAGGACTCCCTCAATAACCAATCATACATAAAAGAATTCAGAGAAGATTCAAATATTATTCATACATAGACTTGATCATAAACCCACAATTCATCGGTCTCAACAAACACACCGCAAAAAGAAGATTACATCGAATAGATCTCCACAAGAGAGGGGGAGAACTTTGTATTGAGATTCAAAGAGAGAGAAGAAGCCATCTAGCTACTAACTATGGACCCGAAGGTCTGAGGTAAACTACTCACACTTCATCGGAGGGGCTACGATGATGTAGAAGCCCTCCGTGATGATGGCCCTCTTCCGGCGGAGCTCCGGAACATGCCCCAAGATGGGATCTCGTGGATACAGAAAGTTGCGGCGGTGGAATTAGGTTTTTGGCTCCTGTTCTGATCGTTTGGGGGTACGTGTGTATATATATAGGAGGAAGGAGTACGTCGGTGGAGCACCGAGGGGCCCACGAGGTAGGGGGCGCGCCCTAGGGGGGCACCCCCCACCCTCGTGACCACCTCTTTGATCCCTTGCAGTAGGGTCCAAGTCTCCTGGATCACGTTCGGTGAGAAAATCACGTTTCCGAAGATTTTATTCCGTTTGGACTCCGTTTGATATTCCGTTTATCCGAAACACTGAAATAGGCAAAAAACAACAATTCTGGGCTGGGCCTCCGGTTAATAGGTTAGTCCCTAAAATAATATAAAAGTGGAAAATAAAGCCGAATATAGTCCAAAACAGTAGATAATATAGCATGGAGCAATCAAAAATTATAGATACGTTGGAGACGTATCAGGCATCCCCAAGCTTAATTCATGCTCGTCCTCGAGTAGGTAAATGATAAAAAGAGAATTTTTGATGCGGAGTGCTACTTGGCATAATTTCAATGCAAATCTTCTTAATTGTGGTATGAATATTCAGATTAGAAAGATTCAAGATAAAAGTTTATATTGACATAGAAAATAATAATACTTCAAGCATACTAACAAAGCAATTATGTCTTCTCAAAATAACATGGCCAAAGAAAGTTATCCCTACAAAATCATATAGTCTAGCTATGCTCCATCTTCCCCACACAAAGTATTTAAATCATGCACAACCCCGATGACAAGCCAAGCAATTGTTTCATACTCTAACTTTTTCAAAACTTTTTCAATCTTCACGCAATACATGAGCGTGAGCCATGGATATAGCACTATAGGTGGAATAGAATGGTGGTTGTGGAGAAGACAAAAAGGAGAAGATAGTCTCACATCAACTAGGCATATCAACGGGCTATGGAGATGCCCATCAATAGATATCAATGTGAGTGAGTAGGGATTGCCATGCAACGGATGCACTAGAGCTATAAGTATATTAAAGCTCAAAAAGAAACTAAGTGGGTGTGCACCCAACTTGCTTGCTCATGAAGACCTAGGGCAATTTGAGGAAGCCCATCACTGGAATATACAAGGCAAGTTCTACAATGAAAAATTCCCACTAGTATATGAAAGTGATAACATGAGAGACTCTCTACTATGAAGATCATGGTGCTACTTTGAAGCACAAGTGTGGTAAAAGGATAGTAACATTATCCCTTCTCTCTTTTTCTCTCATCATTTTTTTTGTTTGGGCCTTTTCTCCTTTTTTATGGCCTCTTTTTTTTCGTCTGGAGTCTCATCCCGACTTATGGGGGAATCATAGTCTCCATCACTCTTTCCTCACTGGGACAATGCTCTAATAATGATGATCATCACACTTTTATTTTTCTTATAACTCAACAATTACAACTCGATACTTAGAACGAAATATGACTCTATGTGAATGCATCCGGCGGTGTGCCGGGATATGCAATATGACAATGATGAAGTGTGTCATGATGAACTAGATGGTGGAAAGTTGCATGGCAATATATCTCGGAATGGCTATGGAAATGCCATAATAGGTCGGTATGGTGGCTGTTTTGAGGAAGGTATGTGGTAGGTGTATGATACCGGCGAAAGTTGCGCGGTATTAGAGAGGCTAGCAAAGGTGGAAGGGTGAGAGTGCGTATAATCCATGGACTCAACATTAGTCATAAAGAACTCATATACTTATTGCAAAAATCTAGAAGTTATCAAAGCAAAGTATTACACGCATGCTCCTAGGGGGATAGAATCGTAGGAAAAGACCATCGCTCGTCCCCGACCGCCACTCATAAGGAAGACAATCAAAAAATAAATCATGCTCCGACTTCATCACATAACGGTTCACCATACGTGCATGCTACGGGAATCACAAACTTTAACACAAGTATTCTTTAAATTCACAACTACTCAACTAGCATGACTTTAATATTATCACCTCCATAACTCAAAACAATT
Source organism: Triticum aestivum (assembly GCF_018294505.1). Lineage (NCBI taxonomy): Eukaryota > Viridiplantae > Streptophyta > Magnoliopsida > Poales > Poaceae > Triticum > Triticum aestivum. The sequence continues at coordinate 49,918,965 of NC_057806.1, read as the reverse complement.
ATCATGCTTCAATCTTTTCTTAGTATTCAACACACTCAAAAGAGAGTTTCACAAATCTTGAATACCAAGCATATTATTATTAGGCAAATTACCATGCTATTAAGAGACTCTCAAATTAATGTAAGTGAAGCATGAGAGATCAATAGTTTCTTTAAAACATATCCACCACCGTGCTCTAAAAGATCTAAGTGAAGCACATAGAGCAAAATTGTAACGCTCAAAAGATATAAGTGAAGCACATAGAGCAAAATTGGAACGCTCAAAAGATATAAGTGAAGCACATAGAGCAAAACTACTTAGCTCAAAAGATATAAGTGAAGCACATAGAGCAAAACTACTTAGCTCAAAAGATATAAGTGAAGCACATAGAGTATTCTATCAAATTTTAATTCATGTATGGCTCTCTCAAAAGGTGTGTACAGCAAGGATGATTGTGGAATACTAACAAACAAAGACACAAATAATACAAGACCCTCCAAGCAAAACACATATCATGTTGGTGAATAAAAATATAGCTCCAAGTAAATTACCGATGGAAGTGGACGAAAGAGGGGATGCCTTCCTGGGGCATCCCCAAGCTTTGACTTTTTGGTGTCCTTGTATTATCTTGGGGGTGCCATGGGAATCCCCAAGCTTAGGCTCTTGCCACTCCTTATTCCATGATCCATCAAAAGAATTCACCCAAAACTTGAAAACTTCACAACACAAAACTCAAAATAGAAAACTTGTGAGCTCCGTTAGCGAAAGAAAACAAAAGACCACTTCATGGTACTGTAATGAACTCATTATTTATTTATATTGGTGTTAAACCTACTGTATTCAAACTTCTATATGGATTATAAACTATTTTACTAGCCATAGATTCATCAAAATAAGCAAACAACACACGAAAAACAGAATCTGTCAAAAACAGAACAATCTGTAGTAATCTGTAGATAGAGCAAGATCTGGAACCCCAACAATTCTAAAATAAATTGCTGGACGTGAGGAATTTATCTATTAATCATCTTCAGAAAGAATTAACTAAATAGCACTCTTCAAATAAAAATGACAGCAGTTCTCGTGAGCGCTAAAGTTTCTGTTTTTTACAGCAAGTTCAACAAGACTTTCCCCAAGTCTTCCCAACGGTTCTACTTGGCACAAACACTAATTAAACACAAAAAACACAACCAAAACAGAGGATAAATAATTTATTTATTACTAAACAGGAGCAAAAAGCAAGGAATAAAAATAAAAATGGGTTGCCTCCCAACAAGCGCTATCGTTTAACGCCCCTAGCTAGGCATAACGAGCAAGAATAGATCTAGGTATTGCCATAGTAATAAGATAGGTTGGTGAAACTCATTTCATATTCTCTACGTTCGGCAGCAAGTTTTCTTTGAGGCAAGCAAAATTAATCAAAAGGACTAAATTTAACGGGACAAAAGTCCTCAAGATCAACCTTGGGAGGTATAGGTTCCTCCTTCGGTCCTTCATAATGCACAACCAATTCATCATTATTAGCATTCTTTTGACAGAACTTCGTGAGCCTATATTCAAGAGAATATCCTAGTTCATTATTTCGAATAGCCAAATCATCATTAAGTTCAGAAATTCTATCAACTAAAACATTAGTAGGAACCTTTCTTCTAAGATTTTCATTAAAAGCAACATAGTCTAGAGATTGAAAACGCATTATTTCTTCTTGATCAAAGAGGATAGCCTCTATGGGAGGGCGGCAAGCGTCCACCCTATAATGTGCAAAGATTTCTTTGGCTTCTCTTATTATGAATCTAAACTCATGAGCCAAAAAGATAGTAGCGGCACGCTTAACAGAAGAATGCTCAATATTAGAAAATTCCAGAAAAATCCTTTGTATAGAAGGATGCATGTGCATGAATTGCCTTTCAAGTTCAACTACAAGCATGGCAATAGCGTCCGCAAGACTACTAGTTCTGTGAAGGATAGAACTACCCATAGAAGGTAAAGCACCAGCACAAGTAAAGAAATCTTGAATAACTCCTTTTCCAATAATATTACCACTACCAACACGGATTTTTTTTGTATAAAAGATGGTAGGTTCTTTAGCAGGAGTATCAGAATCTTCCATGATATTGTTATCGCCCAAATTGGCGATAACTTCCCCAGTTTCAGACATAACGACAAGCAGGCAAACAAACTAACACACAAGCAAACAAAAAAAGTCAAATAGAGAGGGAGGATAGAGAGAGAGGGCGAATAAAACGGCAAGGGTGAATTGGGGGGGGAGAGGAAAACGAGAGGCAAATGGCAAATAATGTAATGCGAGAGATAGGGATTGTGATGGGCACTTGGTATGTTGACTTTTTGCGTAGACTCCCCGGCAACAGCACCAGAAATCCTTCTTGCTACGTCTTGAGCTTGCGTTGGTTTTCCCCGAAGAGGAAGGGATGATGCAGCAGAGTAGCATAAGTATTTCCCTCGGTTTTTGAGAACCAAGGTATCAATCCAGTAGGAGGCCACGCTCAAGTCCCTCGTACCTGCACAAAGCGATAGCTACTCGCAACCAACGCGATTAGGGGTTGTCAAGCCCTTCACGGTCACTTACGAGAGTGAGATCTGATAGATAGAATATTTTTGGTATTTTTGATATAAAGATGCAAAGTAAAAAGTAAAACCAAAGTAAATAGCAAAACAATATAAAAGTGATGGAGATTGATATGATGAGAATACACCCGAGGGCCATAGGTTTCACTAGTGGCTTCTCTCAAGAGCATAAGTATTCTACGGTGGGTGAACAAATTACTGTTGAGCAATTGATAGAATTGAGCATAATTATGAGAATATCTAGGCATGATCATGTATATAGGCATCACGTCCGTGACAAGTAGATTGAAACGATTCTGCATCTACTACTATTACTCCACTCATCGACCGCTATCCAGCATGCATCTAGAGTATTAAGTTAAAAACAGAGTAACGCCTTAAGCAAGATGACATGCTGTAGGGAGACAAATTCATGCAATATGAAATAAACCCCATCTTGTTATCCTCGATGGCAACGATACAATACGTGCCTTGCTGCTCCTTCTGTCACTGGGTAAGGACACCGCAAGATCGAACCCAAAGCTAAGCACTTCTCCCATGGCAAGAACTACCAATCTAGTTGGCCAAACCAAACGGATAATTCGAAGAGACTTGCAAAGATAACCAATCATACATAAAAGAATTCAGAGAAGATTCAAATATTATTCATAGATAGACTTGATCATAAACTCACAATTCATCGGTCTCAACAAACACACCGCAAAAATAAGATTACATCGAATAGATCTCCACGAGAGAGGGGGAGAACTTTGTATTGAGATTCAAAGAGAGAGAAGAAGCCATCTAGCTACTAACTATGGACCCGAAGGTCTGAGGTAAACTACTCACACTTCATCGGAGGGGCTAGGATGATGTAGAAGCCCTCCATGATGACGGCCCTCTTCCGGCGGAGCTCCAGAACAGGCCCCAAGATGGGATCTCATGGATACAGAAAGTTGTGGTGGTGGAATTAGGTTTTTGGCTCCTGTTCTGATCGTTTGGGGGTACGTGTGTATATATAGGAGGAAGGAGTACATCGGTGGAGCACCGAGGGGCCCACGAGGCAGGGAGTGCACCCTAGGGGGGCGCGCCCCCCACCCTCGTGACCACCACTTTGATCCCTTGCAGTAGGGTCCAAGTCTCCTGGATCACGTTCGGTGAGAAAATCACGTTTCCGAAGATTTTATTCCGTTTGGACTCCGTTTGATATTCCGTTTATCCGAAACACTGAAATAGGCAAAAAAACAGCAATTCTGGCTGGGCCTCCGGTTAATAGGTTAGTCCCAAAAATAATATAAAAGTGGAAAATAAAGCCGAATATAGTCCAAAACAGTAGATAATATAGCATGGATCAATCAAAAATTATAGATACGTTGGAGACGTATCACATCCTAGCCGAGGGAATCCACAAGACCCCCGGCAAGACCCTTGCCGGGGACGACTGCAACGCTACAACAGCACCCTTGCCGGGCCCCCGGCAAAACCCTTGCCGAGGGCATCAGTAGGGCCACTGCCAGACCCGCGCCAGCCAAGACTCCACCACCGTCCCGAAGCAGCAGCTAGCTCAACCAGCTGGGCAGGCACCTGCGTGGCAACAGGCAGCCTCTACACCGTCTCAGCAAGCACCTGCGTGGTGGCATGCGACCCTTCGTGAAGGCTCCACCACCGCGGTAGGCTAGCAGCCAACCAACGTGGCACCGCGATGCCTCATCAGCTCGGACACGTGTCGAGGCCAGGCGAGGCGGGGACAGCTGGGATGTGCTTCCCCGTCGTCCCCGATAAAGCAAGGAGGGCACGTCGGCAACGCATTAAATGTGTTTGTCCAACGGCCCAGAGGATAGGCTTGTCAACTATAGACCATTCCATCTCCTGTGTGCCACTATGGCAACCCCTTTTTCCTATAAACGGAGGCCTGAGGTGACTAAGAGAGGGATTGGGCTCTTTTGGGCAAGTTGCACCCCGTAGCTAGCTCAAGAACACAAGAACACTCAAATACATCCACCAAAGCAGGACTAGGGTATTACGCATCTTCGCGGCCCGAACCTGGGTAAACGATCTGTGTGCTTCCTGTCAGACCCACTCTTTGCACAACCTCGCGCTCACCAACCGTAGAAGGATCCCAGTGACCCCATAGGTGTTGTTTCCACCGACAAGCCGCTTCACGAGTTTGAAGTAGCTGTTGGGTAGGGCGTCAGCAGGCCATAGCTGGATTATCGAATGCTTCAGGGCCAGTTCGGCCGCCCTATGCAGTTCGATCAGCTATTTCAGCTGATCGCTAAAGGGCACCGGATGTTCTGGCGCAAGGTATTGCGACCAGAACAGCTTCTTCATTGAGCTCTCCTCCTCGGCTTGAAAGAACTCCGCTACGTCAGCAACACTGCACGGCAGATCCGCAAACGCCCCTGGAGAACTCCAAATCTGGGTCAGTAAGAGGTTCCTTTTCTTCACAAATTTGCTCTGCATAATAAAGGCCTTACCCGCCATGATTTTCCTGGCCTCCTGGATCTCCTGGAGGGCGCCCTGGGCTTTAGCCCAGGCCTCTTGAGCGCTTTGGTGGGCCTTAGCAAGTTCAGACCCTTGGTCCGAAACCTTGTGCTCCAAGGACTCACATTTCTTTGCGGCATCCTGGAGCCCCCGCTGGACCTCCCGACCCTAGCCTCGTGCTTTTCACGGGCGGCTTGTTCCTTTGCCGATCTCTCTTGGGCCTCGGCCAGCGAATTCTTGAGGGTCTCCACGTCGGTCGTAGCCCCTATGAAATATCATGATAGTATGATCAACATACACAATTCATATCTTTCTACATCTGAATAGACCATTGCATACCTTGTTGGTCCTCTAGTTGTTTTTTAACATGGCCGAGCTCTTCCTCGGCCCGCTCCAAACTCTGCTTTAGTTTAGAGACTTCGACAGAATGAGAGGTCGCAGCCAGCATTGATGCCTGCTTATTCATATAGACATATATTGGTTAGTCTTCTGCGAAAATTATTTGATCCTCTGTCCGACTTCTCTTTTCGAGCATTGGACAATGTCTCAGGGGCTACTGTCTATACTATGATATTTTTTTGCATAAATTATGTTGCATACCTCAAAGCCTGTTAGAAGGCTAGTGCAGGCTTCGGTCAGTCTGCTCTTAGCGGACCGAACCCTCTCAACCACCGTACCCATGAGGGTACAGTGTTCTTCAACAATGGAAGAACTTTACAGTGCTTCCAGTAAAGTATCCGGCACCTCTGGATGGATAGAGGTCACCGGCGGAATAGGTGCACCTCCTTCTCACGAAGGAGGCTGCTTGCCTAATTCCGGAGCCGTATGGACCTTCGGAATAGTGTTCGGCTGGGGGCCGAATTGGACATGGCCCCCATTGCCAGTCTCCGAGGGGATTTGCTCCCCCATGTGTCCGGCGGACGAGGTCTCACCTTCTGGCGCCGCCCTAATGGCCTCCTGTTCCTCTCCCTGGCCCGGGAAGGTCCTTCGGGACAACACCTCAGCGTCATCCATGGCCCTTGGAGAGGAGGCCTCCGGAAGTGACCCGCTATCCATCACCTTTGGATCCAGCGAGTTCCCTGAAGATGAGGACGCTGGAGGCGGGCGTGAGCCGGACTGCAGCGCATGATTCGACACATTAAAACCACGAAATAAAAAAGTTGGATATATGTGTTCATAGGTGCTTTTGAGTACTTACGATTCGGCTAGAGGCCTCTCTCTGGTGTGCCACTTGGAGCTGCTATCCGTATCCAATGTGGAGTTGTCCGTGAGGGGGACCCTCCCCTTCTTGGGCGCCTCTACCTCCAGATCCATCAAGGCCGGTGAAAGTGCAACTATCCCTGGGTGGTTTTGGTAATTCCTAACAACATATAGCTCATTGAGCTAATACTATTTCAAGATAAATATTTCAAGAAAGCTCAATGATTGGCATGGCATGGATTAGAAATGTGGACCCATGAAAATGCTAAGGACAAAAGATTGGCTCAAGCTCAAGACTCTACATTTTACATTTTAGTGATCCAAGATCACATTGAGTCCATAAGAAAAGCCAATACTATTAAAAGGGGATGAGGTGTTGCTTAATGATGTTCTTGCTCAAAATGCTTAGTGATATGCTCCAAAACCCTCAACCACTTTCTCATATCCACATATGTCCCAAACCAAAAGTCAAACTCGGCCCCACCGAAAATTTCCATCCAGCGCCACCGAGTTCAGTTGACATAGCCACTGCCACAAAATCCTAGTCACTTCGGTCCCACTGATAGGGATCTCGGTCTCACCGAGATGGGATTGCAAACTCTCTATTTCCCTCTGTAACGTTCCAGTCTAACCGAAATGAGTGATCGGTCCCACCGAGTTCGCAATGCAAACTCTCTGTTTCCTCTTTGTAACGTTTCGGTCCAACCGAAATGTGCGAATCGGTCCCACCAAGTTTGCCTGGCCAACTCTCTGTTTGCTTATTACCAAAATTGGTCCCATTGAGTTTGTGTAATTGGTCTTACCGAGATTACGTTATGCCCTAAATTAGTGAAATCGGTCCCACCGAGTTGACATGTCGGTCCCACCAAAAATCCTAATGTTCACATTTTGAACTGAATCGGTCTGACCGAGTTTGGTAAATTGTGTGTAACGGTTAGATTTTGTGTGGAGGCTATATATACCCCTCCACCCACTCTTCATTCGTGGAGAGCGCCATCAGAACATGCCACTACTAGGGAAAAGGCTAGCAGCAGCGCGGGTTCTAGGTATATCAGTAGCGCGGGGACCGACGCTACTAATAAGGCGGCTAACCCGCAGCAGTAGCGCGTGCACACCCGCGCTACTACTTTACAAGTGTAGCAGCAGCGCGCTTCGTGGAAGCTCGCTACTACTAATAGCTCTAGCGCGCTTTGCCTGGACGCACTGCTACTACTGTGGCGCTGCTGCTAACTTTTCTCCACTCGCTACTACTAATTTTAGTAGTTTTTTTTTCTGCATATTTGTTTTGTATTTGAATAGGCTTTATACAATAATCTTTAGCATATGATACACATACAAATTTAATCATAGCATATACATACAAATAGTCTCATCAAATCATGTCATCATCATAATCATCATCCAACACAAAGTGGTCTCTCGTCATCATCTCGAAAATAGCGATAAAAATCTCGATTACTTGCAACTACGTCGTCATCCATCTAAACAATGATATACGCAAGAAGAGCTATCACTTTGCGTGAAACTAAACTAACTACTAGCTGTCGCTCAGAAACCGGAAACCGGTACACCTGGGCCTGACATTCCGGCCACTCGTCGTATACTCCTAGCGTAGCACTTCTTCGCCATCGATGATCTATACACCTGCATCATCACATGAGTCGATGATATGCAACATATATAGTTGAGCAATAGAAAGAGACAGACTTGGCAAAAATAGAAGCAACATATCATAAGCATAAATAACAAAGTTCATCGTACCCAAAATGCCCTAACTAGAGTGATCTTCGCTAGTCGAGGAGGACAGTTTAATTACATCACAAATAAAGTTTTGTCGTGCATAATTCAAGTTTCGTCATACCGATAGTATGGACTAAACGGACAGATTATCATATATCGACAATCACTCCATGTTGTGCCATCCATCCAAGTCAAGGAGATAGTCCCTGAGCTTAGTGAAAGGCTTCAGGTCGAGACGCTGAGCGGCTATGCATGTTCGGATGTCTTCCCGCGACATTTGTCCTTCTTCGTAGAACATCCCTATTTTTTTGACGACCTCCTTCATGATGATTTGGGCAAGTTCACACTGGATGTGATAGAACTCAGCTCGAAGTCGATGATCCTCGATATCTCCTAAGTTCTTTGCCCATTGCATAATATGGGCATCGCCGGATGTAGGTGGCATGCGAAGGTTCTGGTGATCCCGTTTGTACTCCAGCATCTGGTGTAGGACATAGAATCCATCATTAAGAGAATCACTCGGTTGCTGGATGTAGCAGAAGTCGGTCTTATGGCCGAAGGCGGGCCCGCCGTCCTTTTTCTTCTTGTCCTTGACCTCTCCACCCCGTGCGCCGTAGTAAAACATAGCACTGTCGAGAACAGACTTGATGTGGGTGTAATCATTTTTGTTAATGTTCTTCGATGAGTCCAAGTAAAGAGCGTGGGAGTATCGGGGGTAGAGGATGATGAGGACGGCGCGCCCGCCGCTGCGCAAAATAAGTACACCTCAAATTAATTAGCCTCCACCGTGCAAATGAATGATTGAAATCAAAGGAAGGATATCCGCGTGGATGACTTACATGGGATGATAAGGCACGAGAATCGCCTCCTTGTCCTTATTGGCGAGCATGAAATTGACGATGTATTCCCTCGCGTATTCACAGTGCTTTGCGCAGACTCCCAAGAAAGCCTCGTGCATGAAGTACGGGTCAGTGACACAGATATAAGGTATCTGCTCAACCCCGATGAGGTAGTTCTTGTGCAAAGCATAAAGGCGGACAAACGCAAAATCCAGCTTCTTCAAGTGAAACGTGTCGAAGATGTAATCGAATCGAAGGAAGAACTTCTCCACGGGGAATGTGTTGACATATGACAATCCCCACGGCACGTTAACCACGTAGAGTGGGTATCCTGGATTTTTTGAGGCGATGAGGCCTTTCTCTATCCGCAGCACATCATCATGAAGTCTCCTTAAATCACCGAATCTGCCCCGCGGCGCTGCTTTAGGTAGGACTGGTTGACCGGGGATATGCCATTTTGCCGCACCGGGGATATCTGTACGGTCTTGAACCCGAGGCTGCTGAGGCGGCTGGATCACAGAAGCAGCTTTTTTTGCCTTTCCTCGATCTCTTCCTAGACTTCTTTACTACCGGAAGGTTGTCCATAATACGTTCAGACTCCGGAGGCGGCAATTCAGGCACTGACTCATGACGCTCAACCCCTAAGTTGGCGCCAGTATAGACATACTCTTGAGTGTCATCGTCATCCTCATCCTCATATATGGCGACGTCACCAGCGACTAATGGAGTTGGCAAGGTGTCAATGTTCATACCTAACTGCGTGCTCGTGGGTGTGCTCCCGGCCGCCTCCAAACGAAGCAGACTCTTTGGCCACAACAGGACCCACCCATTGCAACAATCACCAAGCCGCCACGGGGTCTCGTCGTCATCCCCCATTATTACCGAAGGAGCCCAATTCTCGTCATCAACCCCAAAGTCATCGAGTGGTTGACCAGTCTCACGCTTTATCATGATAGTCTATTTTCGGCTTTCTCTACTGAGATGCTCATCCGGATGAACCAGGGCACAATCGCAGTAGTTCTCCCGGTGCCACCTTAGCCGATAGAGCGGAACGTAAGGTAGCAAAACAAGGGAGCCGGGCAAACCCAACATTTGACCAAAGACATGATTCGGAGCTGATGCATATAAGGCCAAAATCGCGACGCCGAACACTCCCTAAGGTATTCGGTCTTTATAACATATTCCGGGCTGAACAATGCCCTTAATAATAAACCCCGAGTGTCCAGGTACGTGCAATGTTCTGACATGGCGAAATGCCAATAATGCCAGCATCCTTCTCGGTTGTATTGAGTATCCGGAGGATGTGAACAATAAGAGAGTAAAAAAGGTTTACGCAGGGTCTTAATCTGAAAAGAAACCTTTGAGCGGGTACCTGCTGCACGTCTGTGCCCGTGTCTCCGTTGCGCCGTGTCCTGGACGGGTGTAGCACGATTGTCATCTGTAAAAGAGAAGAACTTAGGTGAAAGTTGTCATGCCAAAAAAAGAAATTGGTTATCCTAGATAAACCATTAAAATTCAAGATAAGTCAAGCTGAGCCGAACTAGCCTTGATTACACGCGTGAAGCCCCTGGTACTGTCTATGAGGGTTTAACCATCAAACCAATCTCAGGTATATCTAGTGATGCACCGGACTCGTCTCACCGTGTCCGCGGTCTTGACGACCTGTCATTTATTCTGGTTGGTGAGGCCGTCTAGTGCTCGACTGTTAAAGCCACCGCACGTTCTTCCGCGTGTAGAGAACGCTCGATATTTCCACTAACTGTGATGATACCCCGTGGACCAGGCATCTTAAGCTTAAGAGAAGCGTAATGTGGTATCGCATTAAAATGAGTGAAAGTTGTTCTTCCGAGTAGTGCTTGATAGCCGCTTCGGAATGGAGCAATGTCGGAGTTTAACTTCTCACTTCGGTAGTTGTCGGATGAACCGAATACAACTTCTAGTATTAGATAGCCCGTGGAGCGGGCCTCTAGGCCTAGTATTACTCCCTTGAAGGTAGTATTACTATGGCTTATTTTTGTCGGGTATATCCCCATTTTGCGGACCGTGTCCTGATACATCAGATTAAGACCACTGCCGCCGTCCATAAGGACTCGTGTGAGATGGTATCCATTTATTATTGGGTCTAACACCAAGGCAGCCAATCCTTCATGCTGGATGCTTGTCGGGTGATCCCTGCGATCAAAAGTGATCGGGCAGGCCAACCAGGGGTTGAACTGAGGGGTGACGGGCTCTACAGCGCGTGTGTCTCGGAGTGCATGTTTGCTTCTCCTCTTTGTCACGTGGATCATGTTTACTATTTTAACCTCTGGTGGGAATTTTTCTGTCCCCCGGTGCTTTGCTGGCGAGGCTCATTCTCGTCTTCACTTGGTATCTCCCTCCCCTTGTGTTCGGCGTTTAGCTTACTGGTCTGCTTGAAGACCCAGCATTTTCTGTGGGTGTGATTTGCAGGTTTATCGGGGGTGCCATGAATCTGACATAGTTTGTCTAGAATCTTATTTAGGCTGGACGGTCCATCTCTGCTGCCTTTGAAAGGCCTTTTCCGCTGACCTGGTCGAGAGCCCCTGAATCCGGCGTTGACCGCCGTATTATCTGGGCTGTCTTCTTTATTTCGACGCTTGCTTTTACTGCGTTGTGGTTTTCCATTGCCATCCCTAACTTCGGATGTGCTTGGGTCGCTGGTGCTACCGCGGGCTAACCAGCTATCTCCGCCTGCACAAAAGCAGGTCATGAGGCTTGTCAAGGCTGCCATTGTTCTCGGTTTTTCTTGGCCGAGGTGTCTGGCGAGCCATTCGTCTCGGACGTTGTGTTTGAAAGCCTCTAAGGCCTCGGCGTCCGGACAGTCGACGATTTGGTTCTTCTTAGTGAGAAACCTATTCCAAAGCTTTTGGGATGACTCTCCGGGCTGTTGAATTATATGACTTAAGTCGTCTGCATCCGGAGGTCGGACATAGGTCCCTTGAAAATTAGCCCGAAAAGCATCCTCGAGCTCCTCCCAACTTCCAGTTGAGTTTTCGGAGAGGCTTTTCAGCCAGTGCCGAGCTGGTCCTTTAAGCTTGAGGGGCAAGTACTTGATGGCGTGGAGATGGTCTCCGCGAGCCATATGGATATTGAGGATGAAGTCCTCAATCCAGACCCCAGGGTCTGTGGTCCCGTCGTACGCCTCTATGTTCACTACTTTGAATCCTTCTGGAAATTCGTGGTCTAGCACCTCATCGGTAAAACATAGGGGGGTGTGGCACCCCTGTATTTGGATGAATCATGGCGTTCAGACGGTTGTAGTATTTGGTTTTGATTTTGTGCCGGAGCGCGCTTCCTAGATCCATAGATGGATCTGGTCACACTAGATTTTTGGCGCAAGTCCTCACGTAGATCGTGTGTTGACTTATGTGCGGCCTTGTTAGCCGCCCTATCGTGGCCACAAGGTGGTTGATCCGGTCGGTTGGCCGTTTCATTTTTCGGCCGTGTGGGCTCTACGGCCTCATCGTCGAATTCAGGTAATAGCTTGCGCTTTGGATAGCTCTTTGTGTGGTAACTTCCACCATACTTTTCTTCGTTGTCGAGCACTTTGTTCCACCTGCTGTTGAGCATATTTTGTGCGGCCTTAAGCCTTTGCTTCTGCTTCTTCAGACTCCTCGCTGAGGCAGTAAGCCTTCTGCGGAGGTTCTCTTGTTCCAAGTGCGTTTCCGGGATGATGGTTGCATCTTCGTCCAGACTGTTTTCTTCCCCAGAGAGGGGTTGATGAGGTTTATCCTCGGCGTCGCCGTGTTCGGACATCAGATCCGTACTATGTTCGCCGTTTGCAGTTTCATCGTGCTCTGCCACTGGGTCAATGTGGTCATCGTTTCCTCTGGAGTCGACTGGAGTGTTATTTTCTCTTGCTCTGTTATTGCTGTTTTTGCTATGGCGGGACTTAGAGCGGCGCCGCTGACGTCGGTGCTTGAGTTGCTTCTTGGAGGGGTCATCCTCCGCTGTCTCGTCGCCATTGCCTCCTTTGGGTGTATCCACCATGTATATGTCATGTGATGAAGTGGCTGTCCAGCGCCCTATGGGCACTGGTTCCTGTTCATCTCTTGCATCGTCCTCCATACTGTTGATGTCTTCGGAGTCGAAGTCGAGCATGTCGGTTAAATCGTCGACAGTTGCTACTAAGTGGGTGGTGGGTGGGGAGCGAATTTCTTCATCGTCTACATCCCGTTCTAGCCGGACATAGTTCGGCCAAGGTTCTCCTGACAAGGAGAGAGATCTTAATGAATTTAGCACATCGCCGAAAGGCGAGTGCTGAAAGATATCTGCGGAGGTAAACTCCATGATCGGTGCCCAGTCGGATTCGATTGGCGCGGATGCAGGTGGTTCGGAGCCCATGGACGGGGACGAATCCAATGGTTCAGCAACACGGCTGTCGTAAGGGGTGAAGTCAGTATCCGGCTCTATCGCCACTGAGAGTGCGGTCTCCATGGCGGGGTCTATTGACTCGTCCTCAGATGGCGCAATTTGCTCTGGATTGAAGACCGGAGTAGTTGCAGGTGTGATCTCCCAAACACTGTCCGACGGTAGAGCTGAATCATGCATGTCGTGATCGTGCGGCGCACCTGACATGGGCTCGAATTCGTCAAAGATCAAGTCTTCGTGGATGTCGGCAGTGTAGTTTAAGTTTCCGAACCTGACCTGATGGCCAGGGGCATAGCTCTCGATCTGCTCTAGATGGCCAAGCGAGTTGGCCCACAGTGCAAAGCCGCCGAATACGAGGATCTGTCCGAGGAGGAAAACCTCACCCTACACCGCATCGTTACCGATGATCGAAGGAGCCATCAAGCCTTACGGTGACGGCGCAGTGGAACTCTCAATGAAAGCACCAATGTCGGTGTCAAAACCGGTGGATCTCAGGTAGGGGGTCCCGAACTGTGCGTCTAAGGCGGATGGTAACAGGAGGCAGGGGACACGATGTTTACCCAGGTTCGGGACCTCTCGATGGAGGTAATACCCTACGTCCTGCTTGATTGATCTTGATGATATGAGTATTACAAGAGTTGATCTACCACAAGATCATAGAGGCTAAACCCTAGAAGCTAGCCTATGGTTTGATTGTTGTTGTCCTACGGACTAAACCCTCCGGTTTATATAGACACCGGAGGGGGCTAGGGTTACACAAAGTCGGTTACAAGGGAGGAGATCTACATAACCGTATTGCCAAGCTTGCCTTCCACGCCAAGGATAGTCCCATTCGGACACGGGATGAAGTCTTCAATCTTGTATCTTCATAGTCCAACAGTCCGGCCAAAGGATATAGTCCGGCTGTCCGGAGACCCCTAATCCAGGACTCCCTCAGAAACCTTGAAGACTTCCAGGGGGATTGGCCGGCTGTAGAACAATGGTTCCTTCGGCTCCATTATCGTCGCCTTCCCCACGTCCACCTTCTGGTCGCTGATGGTGTACAATATGGTGCACGGGGTTTCGTCGGCCTGCAAAGAAAAGTTTGCGACGTGAGACATCGGAAAGGCAACGAAAACGGGAGATTATACATTTATTGAAGGGGGCCGGTGTGACAGATACCGTGAGGGCGTCGAGCTCAGCCAAAGACAAAGCACCGCTGAGCACGTCCGGTGCCGGAGCCGGTGCCGGAGCCAGTGCTGGAGCAGGTGTGGAAGTCGGTGCAGGAGCAGGTGCAGGAGCCGGTGCGGGAGCAGGTGCAGCAACCGGTGCGGGAGCAGGTGCAGGAGCCAGTGCCGGAGAAGGTGCAGGAGCCGGTGCAGGAGCAGGTGTAGGTGCTGGTGCAAACCTAGTCGAGCTGCTCCTGAGGAAGTCAGCAAGGGGAAAGTCCGCTGCATTTTTTCTGGATTTTGCCTGCTCCAATTGAAAACGGCCGGAACCATGGTAGTAGACATATCTACAAGCACCTGTTTTGCGGCAGCTACCGTTGTTGCGACTGTCTCAGATGATTCTTTTCAACCACAATCTCAATCTTCTTGCCGATGTTTTCTTCAGTTAACCTCCGTCTTTAATTTCTCTCCTCCGTGGTCTCACGGCAGTACTTCTTCCACGTGGTGTCGTCTCCGACACCATGCACGCGTCCATACGACGGTCGAGTCTCCACGGGGAGTCCTTTCAATATGTTCAATGCCCGGTTGAATGGAGTGTCCCACTTGGGCCTTGCCAACGCCTCAGACGGCGAGTCGCTTTCGGCCGCAATCCTGTGCTGCTCTCTCTGCAAAAGGCACAAGGATCGTTTACAAATATGACTAGCGTGCAGTCAAATTGATCAGAAACTAAAATTACCAGCAGTCTAATGAACTCCGTCATGGCTGTGTTCTTCTCGTAAACCTTCTTCACTGGGTCCCAACGGTGCCGGGCCCTGAGGACGTCACGCTCTTGCGGGACGGTGAACTCCGCCAAGGGGTCTGGGATGCCCAGACTCGCGGCTTCCGCGTCCTCCTTGGCCCATATGGACCTCTTCCCGCCGTAACCACGGCTTCCGAGGTGGTGGCACCCAATGTTATTCTATTGAAGCCCCTTCATGTACTCTGACTTTTTTTGGCATCTTCGGCCTGGCAAGTCGCCTTGAATATTTCAAAGTGCTCTGCCGTGATTGTCAGATTATCCTTTACAATCTCGGAGTAGGGTTCCTTTTCGTTGAAGATCCGATATTTCACCCTTGCTTTCCAGGCGGCCAACACGTCGCTAAACTTGCTCATGGAATGTTTGTTTATCTTCTTGATTTCTGGGTCCTTATCTGGATCTTTATAATCCTTTTCATTCCGGCCCGGGAACAAGAATATCTGGTGCAGCTTCTTTAGGAGGGAGGGCCTCATATTATCTAACTTGTTTAGTTTCTCATCGTTGATGGTGGCGGTTGTCCGTATGATGCAGCCAATTTGATTGCCGTAGCACGCGCGCGCTTCCTCGGGCGCGTTTGGCTCAAAATTGTTGTCGTCCACCTCCATGACCACCAGTCTAGTAGTCCTGAGCTTGTTAGGAAGTCGTCGCCTCTTTGCTTTTGGTTCTATACCGGCTCCGCTCCTCGAGGCAGAGCCGGTCTTCGTGTCGATCTCAGTCCCCGATGCGACCGGTGGGCCTGACAACAACATCGGTTGATCGTCGACAAGGCTCAAAAATTCGTCTGCCACCAGGTAGACATCGTCGCAATCACAAGAACACTGTCCTTCATCGTTGCTAGCCATGTTTCCTACGATTAAATCTAGTAAATTAATTCTAGACCTAATAAAATGAACAATGACATACAAAAGGCCTATGTTTTGCCGGAACGTTGACTCCTTCCTGGTGCGGCAAATCCCGGGCACTCGATATGTCCTAATTTGTAGCACAAGTCATGCCGAAATTCACGGAAAATTTCGGCATGACTTTTGCTAAAAAGTGGACAAATCGAGAACCTGAAATTTGCCAGAACAGAAATGAATCAACATTTCAGCAAAACATAGGACACTCAGCTTCATTTCTTGGAAACAACAAAGCCACTTGGGCACAATCAAAACATGGGCAAACACAATTGAGGAATTTGCATATATCCTGACCACTTCAAATTTGCACGTCCTAGCGTTTGACACTTCAAGAAAATCTACACAAATCTCATGCTTTCTCAAACTCAATTCAAAAACCAAATATAGAGTATATTTAGTTAACTTCTGAACTAAACTTTACTCTGAACTAAACCCTACCACCCTAATTAACATCTAGTTAAACAAACTCAATTCAAAAACTAAACCCTACTTAACTAATTAGCATCTACATTATCTACTTCTTAACATCGTCTATTATTACCCCAACTAAAAAACATCAACATTATCAACTACTTAACATTAACATCTATTAACTAAAAAGGATGGGTGGGTGGGGCTTACAGAGAGGGGAGAGACGGTGGCGGGGAGGTGATCGGCGACGGAGGTAGGGGCGGCGAGGGCGGGCTCAGGATCTGGACGCGGGCGGTCCTGGCGGGCTCGGGGCAGTGAGGTCGAGGGCGGTGGCGGTGAGGTCGAGGGAGGCGACGGTGAGGTCAAGGGCGGCCCGAGAGGCAGCGGTGGTGAGGCTGGGTGGCCTCGGGCGGCGGCCGCGAGGATGAGCGCGGCGTCGACGCCGGCAGGAGACAGCGGCGAAGTGGGGGAGACGGCGGCGAAGTGGGGCGACATATCGATTTGGGGGAGAAGTGGTGGCCGGGGGAAACCATTTTTGGTTAAGTCAAAAGTTACGGTAGCGCGTTACAGAAAACGCGCTATAGCTAAGTTAGCTATAGCGCATTTCAGAAAGCGCACTACTGCTACGTCTTCATCATTTTTTCCTTTTTCATTTATTTTTCTTTACATTTTACATTTTTACTTTTTATATTTCTTTCATTTCATTTACTTCTCTATTCGTTTTTCATTTTATTTTATTTTCGTTAGCAGTACCAATTTATGCATAAACGCACTACTATAACTTTATTAGTGGTAGCGCGGTTTTTGGAAGATCGCTACTACTATGTGTAGCCCATCGGCTAAGTGATTGGAATTTTAGTAGTAGCGAGTTTTCGGTGTGACGCGCTACTGATATATGTCCATCTGCAGCGCGCTTATTTTGCACACGCTACTGCTGTCTAGCAGTAGCGTGCTCTTTTAACAAGCGCTACTGCTAAAGTTCTGTGTATAATGTTTCCCTAGTAGTGTGACTACACTTCCATCATACATTTTCTGAGAGAGAACCACCTACACTTGTGTTGAGGTCAAGATATTCCATTCCAACCACATAAATCTTGATCTCTAGCCTTCCCCAAGTTGCTTTCCACTCAAATCATCTTTCCACCAAATCCAATGCTATGAGAGAAAGTTGAGTGTTGGGGAGACTACCATTTGAAGCAGAAGAGCAAAGAGTTCATCATCAACACACAATATATTACCTTTTGGAGAGTGGTGTCTCCTAGATTGGTTAGGTGTCACTTGGGAGCCTCCGTCAAGATTGTGGAGTTGAACCAAGGAGTTTGTATGGGCAAGGAGATCACCTACTTCGTGAAGATATACCCTAGTGAGGCAAGTCCTTTGTGGGTGATGGCCATGGTGGGATAGACAAGGTTGCTTCTTCGTGGACCCTTTGTGGGTGGATCCCTTCGTGGACTCGCGCAACTGTTACCCTTCGTGGGTTGAAGTCTCCATCAACGTGGATGTACGATAGCACCACCTATCGGAACCACGGCAAAAATCTTTGTGTCTACATTGCGTTTGCTCCCTCCAAACTCCTCCCTTTACCTTCATGTGCAATGTTTTACATTCCGCTGCTATACTCTTAGACTTGCGTGTGTAGGTTGTTTACTTGACTAGTGCTAAGTTGCTAAAATCTGCCAAGACTTAAAATTAGGAAAAGGCTAGATTTTTATCTGGTCAAGTAGTCTAATCACCCCCCCTCTACACATACTTTCGATCCTACAAGTGGTATCAGAGCTTTGGTCTCCATTTGCCTTGATTTCCATAGCTTTTGGTGATCATAGCCTTGGTTTCACAACCTAGGAGAGTATGGCATCTAGCAAGGGAAATTACCACTGTAGAGGTCCTTACTTTGATGGGACAAATTTTGCTAGTTGGAAGCATAAGATGAAAATGCATATTCTTGGACATAACCCCGCCATTTGGGCTATTGTGTGTATTGGCTTGCAAGGTGAATTCTTTGATGGGAGAGAACCGAACCGTGAAGCTAGCGTGGAAGAGTTGAAGATGCTGCAATACAATGCTCAAGCTTGTGACATTCTCTTCAATGGATTGTGCCCCGAAGAATTCAATAAAATCAGCTGTCTTGAGAATGCAAAGAAAATTTGGGATACTTTGATTGATATGCATGAAGGTACCGACTCCGTGAAGGAATCGAAATTGGATGTGCTTCAAAGTCAACTTGACAAGTTCAAAATGAAGGATGGTGAAGGTGTCACTAAAATGTACTCTAGGCTTGCTCTCATCACAAATGAGATTGCGAGCTTAGGAAGTGAAGAGATGATCGATAGATTCATCATCAAGAAGATCCTAAGAGCCTTGGATGGAAAATATGATACCATGTGCACATTAATCCAAATGATGCCCAATTACAAAGATCTCAAGCCAACGGAAGTCATTGGAAGAATTGTTGCTCATGAGATGTCACTCAAGGATAAGGTAGAGCTTCACAACAAGTCAAGTGGTGCTTACAAAGCCTCATGTGATGCTCCCACATCATCAAGTGAGAAACAAGCCTTCAATGAAGAATTGAGCTTAATGGTGAAGAATTTCAACAAGTTCTACAAGAGTAGAAGCAAGGAAAGAAGTTCCAAGTCAAGGTCCTACAGTGAAAAAAGATCTTCAAGTCGTGAACGTAATTGCTACAATTGTGGAAGACCCGGACACTACTCCAATGAGTGTACGGCTCCCTACAAAAGAAGAGAAGATTCTCCCAAAAGAAGAAGTAGAAGAGAAGAACCACCACCAAGAGAGAGAAGGAGTAGAGATGACCATTATGAACGAAGAACATCACGGAGAAGCAAGGATTTAGAAAGAAAGTACAAATCATCAAGGAGCTACACAAAACGAAGATAACAAGCTCACATTGGTGAATGGGTATCCAGCTCCGACTCCGACAATCACTCCAAGAGAAGTTATCACTCCGACTCCGAATATACTCAAGATGAAGGTGTTGTCGGTCTAGCACTTGTGTCAACCAACTCCTGCGACATATTTGAGTCACCAAATGAAGGAATTGGAAGATGCTTCATGGCTATAGGCCCAAAGGTATCACACCCCAAGTATGTTGATTTCAATAGTGATGAAGATGACTTGCTAGGTGATGATGATTTACTTGTTGACAATTCTAGTTATGAAAACTATGATGAACTTGCTATTAATCATGCTAATCAAGATAAAACGAATGATGGTGATAAGAAAGAGATTGAGCGTCTAACTAAAGAACTAAACACTCTTAAGTTAGCTCATGAAACTACCTTGGAAAATCATCGAGAGCTTTTAAAGACTCATGAGAAGTTACGCTTCGAAAAGCTCAACCTTGAGCAAGAGCATGGGTTCTTAAAAGCGATCAATGATGATCTTCACAAGAAAAGTTCCTCTTACATTGCCAAGTGTTTACTCTTGTCTACTTACATGCCACAAGTCAAATCTAGCAACAAGAGTAAGAAAGATTCTTCTTCTAGTAGTTACAATAATCATGCTAAAACCAATGATGTTGCTTCTATTAGTTCTCTTGATTCCACTATTGATTCTCTTAGCCAAGTTACACTTGAGCAAGAAAATAGCTTATTGAAGGGAATTATAGAGAAAGGTGTTTACAAGAGCCTTGCTGGAAGTAAGCAATTTTAAGAAATTATACGCAAGCAAGGAAGACACTGGAAGAATCAAGGTGTTGGTTTTGAACGAAAGTTCAATGCCAATGGAGTTGAGTGGGAAGATGATCAATACCCCAAGATGAAATTTGTTCCTCAACAAGAGAAGTATGATCCTACTTCTTTCCAAGGAACACAAGCTCAAGATGATCTTCCACCACAAGACCACAAGCAAAAAGTCTAGGACAAGCTTCAAGAGGAGATTGATGCATTTGAGGAAGCTCCCAAGGCCTTGGTCAAGTGGGTTCCCAAGACTACATCAAGTTCTACTTCATCAAGTACGACTACAACTCCAAGGATTCCCATCAAGATGGTGTGGATCCCGAAGAATAAGAAGAACTAGAGAGTTCTTGAGGGTGACTCCGCCAACATACTTCACTCATATCATTTTGGCGAGGACAAGTGCAAACAACTTCCACATCTTGCACAAGTTCAAGGAGTCACAAACCCTCTTGTTGGTAATACAAGGGACAAGGTAAACTAATGCTCTCATGGACATCATCCTATGTGAATACCACTCTATGTCTATGGATATGCTTGTTTGTTCCTTGTGGGACTAACCCGTGTAGGTATTGAAAGTGCAACTCACTCTAATGGATTGCTCCAAATGATCTACATCAACATTGAGCATCTACATCTTCAACACCTACATGAAGTCATCATCGACAAAACCCAAGGTTAGTTCATCCCTCTTAGGGGGGATATCACATCTAGGGGGAGCTTTACTCTAATCAATTGAGCTAAAGCAACTCTAATGGTGTGAACACAACAATGCTTTATGTAAAAGTGGCAACCCCACTTGTGACGATGAGTATGACCTACGATCAAATGTTCTCATTTCACTCCTCAGTCAATATACTCATATATAGATGACCTAGTCATCACAAATTGCTTGATAGATGCTAGAGTGATTGTGCATGCTTTGTCACATATTTCATTTGCCATCTTATTGTGTGAGCATGTTGGTTGCATATTTTACTCATTCGAGGACATCCATTTGTTGCTTTGATTGTTTGGCTTTTTATCTTTTGCCAAATGGATGGACAAGAATGCCTAAGGACCTCCTCTAGATATCTATGCCTTTCTCGTCTCAAACTCTATTCATGCTACATCACAAAGTTTGATCAAGTCAGATTCGAACCACTTTATGTGAGGAGCACTCGGAGTCCTCGATTCGTCATAGACTTAAACTTCCAAAACCTCTTTGTGCATTTCGGTATGACCGAGTCATCCACTTTGGTCACACCGAGTTCACCAAGTTGATCTAGATTTTCAATCTTGGCGCAACCGATTTGAACTTTTCGGTCACACTGAGTTGCAGTAACCGCTCGCGATTCTGCATCTCGGTGCCACCGAGTTGTTCCACTCGGTCACATCGACAGGGTCAGGATATATATACTCACGGGTTGAATTTTGGAAATTTCTCCAAAACTCTTCACCCTGCGCGTGTCCTGCTCTGCCTCCTCGGGTCTCCAGATCGTCTCCTTGCCGCCAGCGACCTCCCGCCGCTGGTCTCCGTCGCTGTCAACGGAAATATGCCCCATCGTTTTCGCCGTAGCAAGCCCCCACTGAACTAGGGTATGGGTTCGACCATTTGTTCTATTCTTTTACCTCTGATTCATAGCACATTGTTTTGTCATGATCCTTACCACATATGCAAACACTCTATCCACTGAAAACATCCTTTAGGTTAAATTCAATTTGAAAATTTAGGGTTAGGTCTCCGCCGAACTCATCTCGGACCGACCGAGTTGTAGAAATCGGTCTCACCGATTTGGCTTAGGCCATAGCACATGCATTTTCGGTCTGACCGAAAATTGCAAATCGGTGTGACCGAGTTCAATTCTTTGTGAAACCCTAGCAGTCTCGGTGCCACTAAACTATGACTCGATCTGACCGAGTTCACTAGTTTAGGTTCCAAAAGATGCTTCGGTACCATCGAGTTTACAAATCGGTAGCTCCGAAATGCTTTCTGTGGAGAACTAAAACTAAGTTTTTAAGTCATCTGTTTTGCAAAATCTCTGCACTTTGTGATGCTCATCCACTCTACCTCATCTACATCTATTCACATGGTCTGCTGTCAGTAAGTTTGCAAAGATGTCTGATAAGAGCGACAGTCAGAACGAGTCTGAGGAACATGTGCAGCCGAGTGAGGGTTTAGATCCCTCAAGCACTTCTGATGATGGCAGCAGGAGCACTCCAAGTAACTTGCCAAAGGCAGCCACCATATCTAGTAAGAAGAGAACCTTAGATTCAGAGGAAGAGGGCTATGTGGCTACTGAGGAGGAAGTAAGCTCCAAGAAGAAGGTGTTGAAAAAGGAGTATGGCACATCTGCTACAGTTAAGCCAGGAATGAATAAGAAGGCTCCAGCAAGAAGGATTCCTATGTCTAAGGCCAGAGCCACCACTCAAGAGACAATGGAGTTCACTCTTGAACCCAAAGAAGGTGGATAAGGCAAGAAGAGGAAGGAGAGGGTCAAGAAGACCATTGCTAGAGTCATTGGCAAGCCCTCCATGATGAGAGATCCCTCTGAAGATGAAGAAGAAAAATAGGATGCTCCAGCACCCAATGCTCAGAAGCTTATGGGAGATGCTATAAAGTCAGGGGCTGCAACATCAAAGCCCAAAGCTGCTCCTAAGCCCAAGAGGAACACCAGAAGTATTCTTGCTAAAGAGAAGAACAAGGCCCCAGTGCCTGAAGCTGAAGAAGAGGATGATGAGTCTCTTGTTTTGAGAAAGTTGAAACCCAAGATCCCAGACCACAATGATACTCATCCAGTGGCTAAATACATGCACATCAGAAAAGATGCTGGACTGAGATTGTGGAGATAGTCTGATCCCTATGCTGTGAGGAGAAGGACTGCAGTTGACTACAGGTTCCACACAAAAGAACAGCAAGACTTCTATGAAACTATTTTGCTTGACAAGAAGCCCATTGTGTGTGACATGAGATGGGTTGATTGGGAATTCATCAAGGAGAATGAAAATCACTTCCCAGGAGTATATGATTGTTTCAAAGCATGTGGAGTTGATGATTTTGTTGGGCAGAAGCTCACAAAATGGAATGATGAGCTGATCATGCAGTTTTACTCCACTGCTCACTTTTACCCAGATGGGAAGATCATTTGGATGTCAGAAGGTACTAGGTACCAGTCCACTATTGAAGAATGGGCCAAGCTGATAAATTCCCCAGAGGAACATGAGGATAACTTGGATGTGTATGCTAAGAAGAAGAAAGACCACAACACTATGGCAAACATGTACAAGGAGATCCCAGATAAAGCTTTGGAGACTCACAAGCTTGGATCAGTACATTTCTTGTTGTCTGGTCTGCCTACCATCAACTAGATCCTTATGCACACATTGCTACCAAAGTCAGGAGATCACAAGATGATCGGAGGACATTCTATCAACCTGCTACAGCTTTTTGATGTCCCTAAAAAGTTCAAGGTCACGAGTCTGATTGTAGAGACAATCAAGAGGACTGCCGCTGACCAAAAGAGAAGCTATGGGTATGCTCCACACATTCAGGAGCTCATTAACTCCAAGATGGGCACACAAACATATCTGTTGGATAAGGAGCATCTACCCTTATATCCTGATTTTGAAGAAAACACTATAGTGATGAATGATGAGGAACCATCATCAGTTCAAGCACAGGAGAAGAGAGCCAAAGCAAAGGCTGAGAAAGCTGCCAAGATGCCAAGTGTTGAAGAGGCATCTCAAGTTCTCCTGAAGAGCAAGCAAGATCAACTTGCATATCTGATCTAGTCTACACTGAGGATTGAGAAGGGCTTGGCCACCCTGACTCAAAACCAAGAGAGCTTGGAGAGGATCGTAGAAACTAAATTTTATGATCTTGATTTGAAGGTAACTGATATTCAAACAACAGTTGAGCAGCTCCAGGAGGAAGCAGAAGAGAAGAGAGGGAAGGCAACTACTGATGCATTTCAGCGAGTGCCTAGAGGACAGAGGTCTGCTGCAGTGCATGTACCTGATACAAGAGCAACAACATCAGCACTAGCAGCCACAGCCTCAGTACCACCTCCAGCAGCCACTCCACCAGCTCCAACTACATCAACGGATGCCTTCATCCTTGGAGTTTCTACACCACCTCCCGAATACCAAGCCCGAGAGACGCATAACACTATGCATATTTGAACTTTTTGGTAACTTGTTGCCAAAGGGGGAGAAATATGTATAGATCATAGGCTTCGAGAGAGTGTTTTTCTTCTTTGCCTTTTGGTAGAACCTTTTATTGTATGCCTGTGTGAGATACTTTATGTCCTTGTGTGAGATACTTGTGTGATCATGTGATTGATCATAGGCTACTTTAATGATTGCTTGGATGATACTATCTTTTATTTCTCTATATGATCATTCACTTTGCTTGGTGATGAGTGCATGCTTTTAATTTATATCATTTTGAGCGCTCCACCAAGATGTATGTGACATGTAAGAGTAACCCATGATCATAATCGATTGTGAATTTGCATTCAAAAGCAAACTTTAAATAATGCAAAAATTTAGGGGGAGCTCTTGCTTATCACATACTTCTCAAAGCGACGATGTATTTCAATCTTATAATCATCTGTTGAAGCTTTGATCTATATGTTGTCATCAATTACCAAAAAGCGGGAGATTGAAAGTGCAACTATCCCTGGGTGGTTTTGGTAATTCCTAACAACATATAGCTCATTGAGCTAATACTATTTCAAGATAAATATTTCAGGAAAGCTCAATGATTGGCATGGCATGGATTAGAAATGTGGACCCCTCAAAATTCTAAGGACAAAAGATTGGCTCAAGCTCAAGCTCAAGACTCTACATTTTACCTTTTAGTGATCCAAGATCACATTGAGTCCATAAGAAAAGCCAATACTATTAAAAGGGGATGAGGTGTTGCTTAATGAGGTTTTTGCTCAAAATGCTTAGTGATATGCTCCACAACCCTCAACCACTTTCTCATATCCACATATGTACCAAACCAAAAGTCAAAGTCGGCCCCATCGAAACTTTCCATCCGGCGCCACTGAGTTTAGTTGACATAGCCACTACCACAAAACCCTAGTCACTACGGTCCCACCGATAGGGATCTCGGTCTCACCGAGATGGGATTGCAAACTCTCTATTTCCCTTCATAACGTTTTGGTCTAACCGAAATGAGCGATCGGTCCCACCGAGTTCACAATGCAAACTCTTTGTTTCCTCTTCGTAATGTTTCGGTCCAACCGAAATGAGCGAATCAGTCCCACCGAGTTTGCGTGACCAACTCTCTGTTTGCTTATTACCAAAATCTGTTCCACCGAGTTTGTGTAATCTGTCTCGCCGAGATTACATTATGCCCTATCGCTAATGAAATCGGTCCCACCGAGTTGACATGTCGGTCCCACCAAAAATCCTAACGTTCAGATTTTGAATTGAATCGGTCTGACCGAGTTTTTTGATTCAATCCCACCGAGTTTGGTAAATTGTGTGTAACGGTTAGGTTTTGTGTGGAGGCTATATATACCCCTCCACCCACTATTCATTCATGGAGTGAGCCATCAGAACATGTGACGGGGGGATGACCCCCGGGTATGCCCAAAACGGCAAACAACGCTTCAAAACATTGCCAGGGGAGTGCCCCCTGGCTGGCTGGAGTCTGGCTGGGTTAAGCTCGGCTGGCTGGAATCTGGCTGGTCGACCCTGGCTGGGTTGACTTTGGCCGGGTTGACCTGCCCGGGTTGACTTTGGCCGGGTTGACCATGGCCGGGTTAACCCTGGCTGGGTTGACCCTGTCCGGGTTCCCCCTAGCCGGGTTCTCCCTGTCCGGGTTAACCCTGGCTGGGTTCTGCCTGTCCGGGTTGAGCTGTACGGGTTGAGCCCTGTCCGGGTTAAGGCCCGTCCGGGTTGAGCCCATCCGGCTGGAATTTAGCAAAGTCAACTAAGACATCCCATCCGACGCGACTCCGACAA
Organism: Triticum aestivum; assembly: GCF_018294505.1. Lineage (NCBI taxonomy): Eukaryota > Viridiplantae > Streptophyta > Magnoliopsida > Poales > Poaceae > Triticum > Triticum aestivum. The sequence goes on along the minus strand of NC_057806.1, from coordinate 49,892,865 downwards.
GACGGCCATATCGCGACCACTATTGCTGATAAAGCATATGTTGTTCCCTCGTCACGCACGACATCATCTATAGTGTACTTTGTCCCCCGGGCATTGATTTATAAAATGCTCCAAGGACAAAACTTAGCCTAGCATGCAAGCAAGCATGGCTTGGGATGTAAGCTACACACTGTAGCTTACATCCCAAGCACACACCCAGGCCTACATGGCTTACTTCACAAGCTAGCCCACACTCATATATAAGTCAACATCCATCCATCCTGGACATGCTCACACGCATGCATGCTCAGGCCATCACGCCACACACTTGCTCTCACTCTCATACACACATACGAGGCATATAGAGACAGTGAGCACTCTGTTACTGATCTCTAATACAGCTCAAGGAGCACTCTGTACTGAACATATATTCCGCATATATTCAGACATGCAGGAGTAGGAGTATTATCTCTCCGAAGAACTCCGAACCTGGGTAAACCACCGCGTGTTACTTGCCCAATCCTGTCCCCTGATCTTCGAGCAGTCTTGCCCTCACCTCAAGCCACCTCGTGGCATCCGTCGTCTCACGAACCCGCCCGCGAGATAACCACGACAGTTGGCGCCCACCATGGGGCAAGCTACCGCGGAACCACGGTCCAAGCGGGACCATCTTCTTCATCATCACCGCGGCGTCGCCGTCATCTCTCCGATGGCGCTCGGGGGCTCTACATCAACACGCTCCCGAGGCGATCGCGCGGGACGGCGCGTCTTCGTCAACGGCCTCGCCTCCGTCCGCCTCGCTCTCTTCTCCACGGGCATGCCTCGCCAGCTCCTTGCGAGTGTCCGCAACCTCACGCCCCGCTTTCCAGGCGGCAGCGGCGCCGCTCAGCGTCGTCACCGAGTCCGGCCAGCGCGCGCTCATCTTCCTCCTACTGCTCCAGCTCACTCCTCATACACTTATCAGGTGCAGGTCGGACACGGCCTGTACAATGGCCATACATTCCCCATACTCATCCCAGACTATTGCTAAACTCATCTCGGATAATAGCCAGATAATAATCGGATGTTCCATATACACTACCATACTCGTACACCTCCTAGACTATGGACATACATGCCTTGTACACGCATCAGACCGTTCCTGCGCCTGGCCGCGATGGCTGAGGGAGTCCTGGATTAGGGGGTCTCCGGACAGCCGAACTATATCCTTTGGCTGGACTGTTGGACTATGAAGATACAAGATTAAAGACTTCGTCCCGTGTCCGGATGGGACTTTCCTTGGCATGGAAGGCAAGCTTGGCAATACGGATATGTATATCTCCTCCCTTGTAACCGACTCTGTGTAACCCTAGCCCCCTCCGAAGTCTATATAAACCGGATGGTTTAGTCCGTAGGACAACATACAATTATACCATAGGCTAGCTTCTAGGGTTTAGCCTCTACGATCTCGTGGCATATAAACTCTTGTAATACTCATATCATCAAGATCAATCAAGCAGGACGTAGGGTATTACCTCCATCAAGAGGGCTCGAACCTGGGTAAACATCGTGTCCCCTGCCTCATGTTACCATCCGCCTTAGACGCATAGTTCGAGACCCCCTACCTGAGATCCGTCGGTTTTAACACCGATATTGGTGCTTTCATTGAGAGTTCCACTGTGCCGTCACCGTATGGCTCGATGGACCCTTCGATCATCGGTAACGATGCGGTCCAGGGTGAGGTTTTCCTTCCCGGATAGATCTTCGTATTCGGCGGCTTCGCACTGCGGGCCAATTCGCTTGGCCATCTGGAGCAGATCGAGAGCTATGCCCCTGGCCATCAGGTCAGGTTCGGAAACCTAAACTACACTGCCAACATCCGCAGAGACTTGATCTTCGACAGATTCGAGCCCATGTCAGGTACGCCGCACGATCACGACGAGCATGATTTAGCTCTGTCGTCGGACAGTGTTTGGGAGATCACACCTACAACTACTCCGGCCTTCAATCCGGAGCAAATTGCACCATCCGAGGATGGAGGGATAGACCCCGCCATGGAGGCCGCACTCTCAGCGGCGATGGAGCCGGATACTGACTTCACCCCTTACGAGAGCCGTGTTGCCGAACCATTGGATTCATCTCTGGCCACGGGCTCCGAGCCGCCTGCGTCTGTGCCTATCAAATCAGATTGGGTGCCGATCACGAAGTTCACCTCCGCAGATATCTTTCAGCACTCACCTTTCGGCGACGTGCTAAATTCATTAAGATCTCTCTCCTTGTCAGGAGATCCTTGGCCGAACTATGTCCGGCTAGAATGGGATGCGGATGACGAAGAAATTCTCTGCCCACCCACCACCCACTTAGTAGCCTCTGTCGATGATTTAACCGACATGCTCGATTTCGACTCCGCAAACATCGACGGCATGGATGACGATGCAGGAGAGGAACAGGAACTAGTGCCCACAGGGCACCGGACAGCCACTTCATCACATGACATACACATGGTGGATACACCCAAAGAAAACGATGATGAGGAACGGGAGGAGACAGCAGAGGATGACCCCTCCAAGAAGCAAACAAAGCGTCGGCGTAGGCGCCGCTCCAAATCCCGCCTTGGCAAAAACAACGATAACAACGCAAGGGAAAATAACACTCCAGTCGACTCCAGAGGAAACGACGACCACATTGCCCCGGCGGTAGAGCACGATGAAGCTGTAAACAACGAACATAGTACGGATCCGACGTCCGAACACGGCGATGCCGAGGATAAACCTCATCAAACCCCCTTCTGGGGAGGAAAACAGTCCGGACGAAGATGCACACATCATTCCAGAAACACACTTGGAGCAAGAGAACCTCCGCAGAAGGCTTATTGCCAGAGCGAGGAGTCTGAAGAAGCAGAAGCAAAGGCTTAAGGCCGAACAAAATGCGCTCAACAGCAGGTGGAACAAAGTGCTCAACAACGAAGAAAAGTATGGTGGAGGTTACCACACAAAGAGCTATCCAAAGCGCAAGCTATTACCCGAATTCGACGATGAGGCCTTAGAGCCCATACAGCCGAAAAATAAAATGGCCAACCGGCCGGATCAACCACCTTGTGACCGCGATAGAGCGGCTAACAAGGTCGCACATAAGTCAACACACGATCTACGTGAGGACTTGCACCAAAAATCCAGTATGACCAGATCCATCTATGGATCTAGGAAGCGCGCTCCGGCACAAAATCAAAACCGAATACTACAACCGTCTGAACGCCATGATACATCCAAATACAGGGGTGCTGCACACCCCCTATGTTTCACCGATGAGGTGCTGGACCATGAATTCCCAGAAGGATTCAAACCAGTGAACATAGAGGCGTATGACGGGACCACAGACCCTGGGGTCTAGATTGAGGACATATGGCTCATGGAGACGATCTCCATGCCATCAAGTACTTGCCCCTCAAGCTTAAAGGACCAACTCGGCACTGGCTGAAAAGCCTCCCCGAAAACCCAATTAGAAGTTGGGAGGAGCTCAAGGACGCTTTTCGGGCTAATTTTCAAGGGACCTATGTCCGACCTCCGGATGCAGACGATTTAAGTCATATAATTCAACAGCCCGGAGAGTCAGCCCGAAAGCTTTGGAACATGTTTCTCACAAAGAAGAACCAAATCGTCGACTGTCCGAACGCCGAAGCCTTAGCAGCTTTCAAACATAGCGTCCAAGACAAATGGCTCGCCAGACACCTCGGCCAAGAAAATCCGAGAACAATGGCAGCCCTGACAAGCCTCATGACCCGCTTTTGCGCGAGCGAAGATAGCTGGTTAGCCCGCAGTAGCACCAACGACCCAAGCACATCCGAAGTCAGGGATGGCAATGGAAAACCACGACGCAGTAAAAGCAAGCGTCGCAATAATGAAGACAACCCAAATAATACGGCGGTAAACGCCAGATTCAGGGGCTCTCGACCAGGTCAGTGGAAAACGCCTTTCAAAGGCAGCAGAGATGGACCGTCTAGCCTAAAAAAGATTCTCGACAAACTATGTCAGATTCATGGCACCCCCGATAAACCTGCAATTCACACCCACAGAGAATGCTGGGTCTTCAAGCAGGCCGGTAAGCTAAACGCCGAACACAAGGGGGGGAGACACCAAGCGAAGAAGAGGACGAACCTTGCCAGCAAAGCACTGGAGGACAGAAAAAATTCCCACCAGAGGTTAAAACAGTAAACATGATCCATGTGACGAAGAGGAGAAGCAAACATGCACTCCGAGACATACGCGCCATAGAACCTATCACCCCTAAGTTCAACCCCTGGTTGGCCTGCCCGATCACTTTTCATCACAGGGATCACCCGACAAGCATCTGACATGAAGGATTAGCTGCCTTGGTGCTAGACCCAATAATAAACGGATACCATCTCACATGAGTCCTTATGGACGGCGGCAGTGGTCTAAATTTGATATATCCGGACACAGTCCGCAAAATGGGGATAGACCCGACAAAAATCAGCCACAGTAATACTACCTTCAAGGGAGTAATACCAGGCCCAGAGGCCCGTTGCACGGGCTCTCTATTACTAGATGTTGTATTCGGTTCTTCCGACAACTTCCGAAGCGAAAAGTTAACTTTCTACATCGCTCCATTCCGAAGTGGGTGTCAAGCACTACTCGGAAGAGCGGCTTTCACTCGTTTTAATGTAGTACCGCATTACGCTTCTCTCAAGCTTAAGATGCCCGGTCCACGTGGCACCATCATAGTTAATGGAAATATTGAGCGTTCTCTACGTGCGGAAGAATGTGCGGCGGCTTTAACAGCCAAGCACAAGACGGCCTCACCAACCAGAATAAATGACAGGTCGTCAAGACCACGGACACGGTTAGACGAGTCCGGCGCATCACTACATATACATGAGATTGGTTTGATGGTTAAACCCTCATAGACAATACCAGGGGCTTCCCGCGTGTAATCAGGGCTAGCTCGGCTCAACTTGACTTATCTTGAATTTTAATGGTTTATTGATAATAACCAATTTTCTGGCATGGCAACTTTCACCTAAGTTCTTCTCTTTTACAGATGACAATCGTGCTACACCCATCCAAGACACGGCACAACGGAGACACAGGCGCAGACGTGCAGCAGGGATCCACTCAAAGGTTTCTTTTAAGATTAAGACCCTGTGTAAACCTTTTTTACTGTCTCTTGTTGATTCACATCCTCCGGATGCTCAATACAACCGAGAAGGATGCTGATGTTATTGGCATGTGGCCACGTCAGAATATTGCACGTACCTGGACACTCGGGGTTTATTATTAAGGGCATTATTCATCCCGGCACATGTTATAAATACCGAATACCTTAGGGAGTGTTCAGCGTCGTGAGTTTGGCCTTATATGCATCAGCTCTGAATCATGTCTTTGGTCAAATGTTTGGTTTGCCCGGCTCCCATGTTTTGGTACCTTACGTTCCACTATATCCGCTAAAGTAGCACTGGGAGAAATACTGCAGTTGTGCCCTGGTTCATCTGGATGAGCACCTCAGTAGAGAAAGCCAAAAACTGACTGTCATGATAAAGCGCGAGACTGGTCAACCACTCGATGACTTAGCAGAATCTTCGGGATTCCTCCGCATTAACGAAGGGCCGTTTGCCGGTCATGTACGTACGCGCCCCGTATTTGGACATGCCTACACTTCCATCATACATTTTCTGAGAAAGAACCACCTACACTTGTGTTGAGGTCAAGATATTCCATTCCAACCACATAAATCTTGATCTCTAGCCTTCCCCATGTTGCTTTCCACTCAAATCATCTTTCCACCAAATCCAATCCTATGAGAGAGAGTTGAGTGTTGGGGAGACTATCATTTGAAGCACAAGAGCAATGAGTTCATCATCAACACACCATCTATTACCTTTTTGAGAGTGGTGTCTCCTAGATTGGTTAGGTGTCACTTGGGAGCCTCCGTCAAGATTGTGGAGTTGAACCAAGGAGTTTGTACGGGCAAGGAGATCGCCTACTTCGTGAAGATATACCCTAGTGAGGCAAGTTCTTCGTGGGCGATGGTCATGGTGGGATAGACAAGGTTGCTTCTTCGTGGACCCTTTGTGGGTGGAGCCCTCCGTGGACTTGCGCAACCGTTACCCTTCGTGGGTTGAAGTCTCCATCAATGTGGATGTACGATAGCACCACCTATTGGAACCAAGCCAAAAATCTCCATGTCTACATTGCGTTTACTCCCTCCAAACTCCCCCCTTTACCTTCATGTGCAATGTTTTACATTCCGCTGCTATACTCTTAGACTTGCATGTGTAGGTTGTTTACTTGACTAGTGCTAAGTTGCTAAAATCTGCCAAGACTTAAAATTGGGAAAAGGCTCGATTTTATTTGGTCAAGTAGTCTAATCACCCCCTTCTTTTCTTCCTTCACCCCTCGGGGGGAAATTTGCTTTCCTCCTCTTCTTCTTCCTCCTCCTCATCGTCTTCGGTAGCAGGGGAGGAATGGGTTTCGGTGTCTTCGGACGTCATGTCCGAAGTGCCTTTGCGACGGAGACCACTTCGGGTCTCCTTGGCCTTCTTCTTGCCCCTCTTCTCCGGCGCCTGGTAAGGCACCAGAACCAGCATCTTCATTAGAAGTGGGATTGCTGGGTCTTTGGACAGTGGAGCTAGACACTGGATCCGCTCCACCTTCTTTGTCCAGACCTGGAAAGATAGATAGGGAAGCTTAGACATCTTCCTTGAATATACAGGTGAAGGATACATCTCGAAATACAGAAAATTTACCGGACTGGTGGGATGGGCTAGGTTGTACCCACGGTCCTCGGTCGTCTTCGGCCACGTTTCATTGGCCTTAAAAAGCACCCTCCAGATGTCTTCATGAGTAGCGCCGAAGAACTGTTGAAGCGTTTGGTGCTTGGCCGGATCGAACTCCCATAAATTGCAAGTCCGCCTCTGGCAAGGAAGTATCCGGCGAAAAAGCATCGCCTAGATCACATTAACGAGCTTGATATTCTTGTCCACCTTGCTTTTGATGCGCATTTGCAGCGCAACCAGCTCGTCCGGCGATGCCCAGTCTAGGCCCTTCTCTTGCCAGGAGATAAGCCGCATTGGGGCCCAGGATTTGAATTCGGGAGCCGCGGCGCAGGTGGTGTCGCAGGGCTCTGTGACATAGAACCACTGCTTCTGCCACCCCTTGACGGTCTCCACAAAGGTACCTTTGGGCCATGGGACGTTGGACATCTTGCTCACCATGGTGCCTCCGCACTCTACGTGTTGACCGCCCACCACCTTCGGCTTCACATTGAAGGTCTCCAGCCACAGGCCGAAGTGAGGTGAGATGCGGAGGAAGGCCTCACACATGACAATGAATGCCGAGATGTTGGTGTTGGGGAACGTTGCAGAAAATTAAAATTTTTCCTACGGTTTCACCAAGATCCATCTATGAGTTCATCTAAGCAACGAGTCGAGGGAGTGAGTTTGCATCTACATACCACTTGTAGATCGCGTGCGGAAGCTTGCAAGGTGATGATGGAGTCGTACTCGACGTGATTCGAATCACCGATGACCAAGTGCTGAACGGACAGCACCTCCGCGTTCAACACACGTACGGGACGGGAGACGTCTCCTCCTTCTTGATCCAGCAAGGGGAAGGAGAGGTTGAGGAAGACAGCTCCACCGGCAGCACGACGGCGTGGTGATGGTGGAGAAGCAGTACTCCGACAGGGCTTCGCCAAGCACACAATGGAGGAGGAGAGGTGTTGGGGAGGGGAGGGCTGCGCCTTGGAGGGTGGTCCGGCTGCCCTCCCCTCACCCCTCTATTTATAGGGGGAAGGGAGAAGGGGGCCGGCCCCTCTAGAACCCATCTAGGGGGGGGGGGGCGGCGGCCAAGGGGAGAGGGGGAGAGGGTGGCTTGCCCCCCAAGCCAAGGGGGCGCCCCCTCTAGGGTTCCCCCCCTCAACCCTAGGCGCAAGGGCCCAAGGGAGGGGGTGCGCCCAGCCCACCAGGGGCTGGCTCCCTGCCCCACGCAGCCCATGTGGCCCCCCGGGAGGGGTGTACCCTCCCGGTGGACCCCCGGAACCCTTCCGGTGGCCCCGGTACACTACCGGTATGACCCCGAAACTTCCCGGTGCCCGTTTGACAACTTCCCATATATAAATCTTTACCTCCGGACCCTTCCGGAGCTCCTCGTGACGTCCGGGATCCCATCCGGGACTCCGAACAACATTCGGTAGTCACATACTAGTCTTCCTAATAACCCTAGCGTCACCGAACCTTAAGTGTGTAGACCCTACGGGTTCGGGAGACATGCAGACATGACCGAGACGCTCTCAGGTCAATAACCAACAGCGGGATCTGGATACCCATGATGGCTCCCACATGCTCCTCGATGTTGTCATCGGATGAACCACGATGTCGAGGATTCGATCAAACCCTGTATACAATTCCCTTTGTCAATCGGTACGTTACTTGCCCGAGACTCGATCGTCGGTATCCCAATACCTTGTTCAGTCTCGTTACCGGCAAGTCACTTTACTCGTACCGTAACGCATGATCCCGTGTCCAACACCTTGGTCACATTGAGCTCATTATGATGATGCATTACCGAGTGGGCCCAGAGATACCTCTCCGTCATACGGAGTGACAAATCTCAGTCTCGATCCGTGTCAACCCAACAGATACTTTCGGAGATACCTGTAATGCACCTTTATAGTCACCCAGTTACGTTGTGACGTTTGATACACCCAAGGCACTCTTACGGTATTCGGGAGTTACACGATCTCATGGTCGAAGGAAGAGATACTTGACATTGGCAAAGCTCTAGCAAAACGAACTACACGATCTTTTATGCTATGCTTAGGATTGGGTCTTGTCCATCACATCATTCTCCTAATGATGTGATCCCGTTATCAACGACATCCAATGTCCATAGTCAGGAAACCATGACTATCTGTTGATCACAACGAGCTAGTCAACTAGAGGCTCACCAGGGACATATTGTGGTCTAAGTATTCACACGTGTATTAGGATTTCCGGATAATACAGTTATAGCATGAATAAAAGACATTTATCATGAACATTGAAATATAATAATACTTTTATTATTGCCTCTAGGGCATATTTCCAACAGTTGGACATCTTGCTCACCATGGTGCCTCCGCACTCTACGTGTTGACCGCCCACCACCTTCGGCTTCACATTGAAGGTCTCCAGGCACAGGCCGAAGTGAGGTGAGATGCGGAGGAAGGCCTCACACATGACAATGAATGCCGAGATGTTCAGGAAAGAATTTGGGGCCAGATCATGGAAATCTAGCCCGTAGTAAAACATGAGTCCGCGGACGAATGGGTGGAGAGGAAATCCCAGCCCGTGGACGAAGTGGGGGATGAATACAACCCTCTCATGAGGCTTCGGGGTGGGGACGATCTTCCCCTTGGCTGGAAGCCAGTGGGAGATTTCCGGGGCCAAGTACCCCGCCTCCCGGAGCTTCATAATGTCCTTCTCCGTGACGGAGGAGGCTATCCACTTGCCCTGCGCTCTGGATCCGGACATGGCTGGAGTGCTTTTTTGAGGCAGAAAAGATGGGAGCTGGAGCTCGAGAATGGATGGGCAGAGAGAAGGAAGGCGTGGGTGAAAGAGGTGAATTCTTGTCTCTTTATAAAGGCAGCGAATATCAAGCGCCACCCCACTCGCCTTAAAACTCGCCTATTCCCCAAGGGCCGTGCAGGCGGCGCTGTTGGATTACCCACGCCCGTATTCATGAGAATCCCGCAATAAGGGGACATGATCTCTGCTTCGACAAGACGTGCCAATGAAAACCGTGTCTCGAAACATGGAGCAGGAGGGTAAAAAACGGTTCGAAATAGTGACCGGGCGGAGACGTGGCGTCTCACTACAAAAATGTCAGTAGATGGGACTTGTTAAATATTATACACTTTATGGAGCCTGTTTTGTAGAGCCGTACATGTTCTCTGTGTTCGAGGACTACTTTGAAATATTCAAAGGAGGAAACCGACTTGCAATGTCGAAGGCAATCTGCGCGCCGGACACCTTGTCATTGAAGCCTAGTTTAGGGGCTACTGAGGGAGTCCTAGATTAAGGGGTCCTCGGGCGTCCGACCTGTGTGACATGGGCCGAACTGTTGGGCCATGAAGATACAAGATAGAAGATTTCCTCCCGTGTTCGGATGGGACTCTCCTTTGCGTGGAAGGCAAACTAGGCGTCGGATGTATTATTTCCTTTCTCTGTAACCGACTTTGTATAACCCTAGGCCCCTCCGGTGTCTATATAAACCGGAGGGTCTAGTCCGTAGATAATAATCACAATCATACAAGCTAGACTTCTAGGGTTTAGCCACAACGATCTCATGGTAGATCAACTCTTGTAATCCTCATACTCATCAAGATGAATTAAGCAGGACATAGAGTATTACCTCCATCAAGAGGGCCTGAATCTGGGTAAAACATCGTGACCCCTGTCTCCTGTTACCATCGAACTTAGACGCACAGTTCGGGACCCATTACCCGAGATCCGCCGGTTTTGACACCGACACCCCCCCTTAAAAAAACAAAAACCCCAGCTCCTGCTAGATGCTGACGCGTGGATGCCTTTTGGTCCATGTCGGTGTTACCAACCGGAACTAAATGTCCTCCTGCCCGGGCGCCCCGTAGTGGTCACGTGGACCCCCTTCTGTCCCTGTTCGTAAGCGAATTGGGACTAAAAGTTTTGGGCTTTAGTCCCGACCCTTGACCCACGGTTCCAGAACCGGGGCTAAAGGGCCTCTGAAACCGGGACAAATGAGTCGTTTCTACTAGTGGTGGGAGTAACATAGCTAGTAACATGGCGCACCCCAATGCAAATTTCCTTATGTCGCAAGTAGTTAATGAGGAGAGAGGTGCTTAGAGTAACATTAGTGCTTTCCCAATTTCGCAAAAAAAAACATAGTGCTTCCCAAGAATAAATGAGTCTATGAGTTAATAAATGCAATCATCTATGTTACTACTTCTTTGTTACTTTGCACTATGGACGTAGTAACATAGGCTAGTGTCATATGCATGACACTAGTCTAAGTTACTCCTCACTATGACTAGCCTAAATACCACCACCATGGCCAACCTAAGAGGGGTATTTAAGGAGACACTTCCTCTGTCCCGAAATACTTGTAGGAGAAATAAGTGTATCTAAGTGTATTTTAGTTCTAAAAACATATATTATTATCCATTTTCCTGACAAATATTTTCAGACGAAGGGAGTACACAAGAGGGGAGGGGTGCTTCGGGCAGCCCAATGAGGCGGGGGGGGGGGGCTAAACTTAAAAATTGCATGCAACCAGAAAAACATGGGCCCGACCCAAAAGTGTGGTGGGACAAAACTTATAAATGGCATTCCCTATTTGGCACTTCATGCGCCCTAAGCCTGTTATAGGCCATTTTGCTAGAAGGCGCCTCAAGCGCACACCCTTCCCGCGAGCTGGGTCGGCCCACATATTTTTCTTTTGATTTTTAAATCACAAAATCAAATTTGTGGGTGACGGGATTCGAACCGCAAACCACTAGTTTAAGTAGCAAAGGCAGTAAACAAGTGGACAAGCGACCTGTTTGTGCCTAGTTTTTTTTTTCATCTTTAACGCGGCGACAACAACGGTTTTCTGTTATTGATTTTTTCCGGGTTTGCTTTTGGCTGGTTTTCTTCTGTTTCTTTTTCTTGTGCTTTTCTCTTTCTCTTTTCATTTTCTATTTTATTTTTAAAAAAAATTATGATTTTTTCTTAAATTCATGTACTTTTTCAGATTCACGAACTTCTTTTTGAATCTCACGAACTTTCTCAAAATTTGTGAAATTTTCCTGTTTTTTATTTTTTAATTCGCAAACTTTTACAAAGTGATTGAACTTTTTTCATTTTTTATATTTTTTTGAATATCAGTGATTTTTTTTTCAAAATTGATGAACTTTTATCAAATTTGATGAACATTCTTTACAAAAATGATGAAATTTTTCCTAGTTTGATGCGAATTTTTTAAAATCAATGTACTTTTACAGAATCGACGAACTATTTTTAAACTCGGTAAACTTTTTTCAAATTCGTTACCTTGTTTCTGAAATTGTGAACTTTTTTTCAAACTGATGAACTTTTTTCAAAATCAATGATTTTTTTTTCAAAATTTGATGAACCTTTTTTCAAATGGAGGAACTTTTCTCGAAATTGATGATTTTAAAAATAAATTGATGAATATTTTTTCTTCTAATTTTCAAACTTTCTTTAGAATTTGTGGTTTCTTATATTTTTGTGAATTTCTTTTCAAATAATTAATTCTGGTTATGGTGTCAGGTTGATCTTTGTTTGGTGAAGAGTTCGATTCCTAGTTCTGCCATATATATAACAATATTTTTTTACTGTTTTCTCTCTGCGAATGGGCCGACTCACTAGCTTCGCGTGCGCGCGCTGTCAGCAACAACCGACATTCCGTGCACACCCCCTCCCGCGAGCTAGGCTGGCCCATATATTTTTCTTTTGATTTGTATATGGCAAAAACAAAATTATGGGTTATGGGATTCAAACTGCAGACCTCTAGTTCATAAGAAGCAAAGGAAGTAATCAAGTGGCTAGCGACTTGTTTGTGCCTAGTTTTCTCTCATTTTTAACGCTAAACAACAACAACAACAATTTTTTGATATTGGTTTTATTTTTTTTCCCGGATTGCTTTTGGCTGGTTTTCTTCTTTTACTTTTCTCTTTCTCTTTAGTTTTTTATAAATTCATGATTATTTTAATTCGTGTAATTTTTCGTATTCATGAACTTCTTTTTGAATCTAATGAACTTTCTTCAACTTTTGTGAAATTTTTCTGTTTTTAGATTTTTCTTTTTTATAATTCACAAACTTTTTCCAAAGTGGTTGAACTTTTTTCATTTCTTATGAGTTTTTTGAAAATTGATAATTTGTTTTCAAAATTGATGAACTTTTATCAAATTTGATGATCTTTTTTTACAAAATCGATGAACGTTTTTCTAGTTCGGTGAGCATTTTTATAAATCGATAAACATCTACAAATTCCATGATATATTTTTAAACTCGGTGAACTTTTTTCAAATTCGTCAACTTGTTTATAAAGTTGTGAACTTTTTTTCAAAACTGATGAACTTTTTTCCAAATCGATGGACTTTTTTCGAAATCAATGATTTTTTTTCGAATTTGTTATTTTTTTCAAAATTCGATGAACTGTTTTAAGAATTGATGATTTTTTTTTCAAATGGAGGAATTTTGTCGAAATTGATGATTTTCTAAAAACTTCACAAATCTTTTTTCTTCTATTTTTCAAACTTTATTTAGAATTTGTGGTTTTCTTATATTTTTTATGAATTGATTTTCAAATAATTAATTCTGGTTATGGGGTCAGGTTGATCTTTGTTTTGTGAAGAGTTCGATTCCTAGATCTCCTACACACACACACACACACACACACACACACACACACACACACACACACACACACCAAAATAACGATATTTTTTACTGTTTTTTCTACAAATGGGCCGACTCGCTAGCTTCCCATGCGAGCGTTGTCAGCGCCTGGCGCTTCACGCGCCTGTTATAGGCCATTTTGTTAGCGCGCGCCTGAAGCACACACCACCTCCCGCGAGCTGGGTAGGCCCATATATTTTTTTCTTCTGATTTCTAAATCGCAAAAGTGAAATTGTGGGTGATGTGATTCGAAACGTAAACATCCAATTTCAGTAGCAAAGGCAGTAACCAAGTGAAGATCGTACTACAGTCTCATGACAATAAATGTATATTGAAGTTCTGCTCATTAAGATATTAGTTCAGAGGAAAGTTGATGTCACAGCCTGATTTTTGGCCCTTTCTTTTTCTTTTGTTTATCTGAGATTTTTGCTTGGGTTTTCTTTTTTCCGTGACTATGTGGTCTGGAAACTAAAGAAGATGCCCTCTTCTTTCTTTCCAGAGTGGCTTGTCATCCTTAAACCCTTCTCAAGACCTTGCCATTCCCATCTTGGACCAAACCCCAATATTTTTTTCCTTGGGAATATTCCTTTCCTATTAAATGAATAAACCTAATATGCCGTAGGTTGTGAAACAACCTATATTTCCATCACTCCTAAAATTCCCAAATAATTCTCATAATTTTTTTGGGTCATATCTTTCTCAAATATGGCAGGATTTTTCATTTGCCATGTTCCTCATGCTCAATTATATATTTTCCTATTCTATCCTGAATGGCAAATTGTGAAGCAAGTGCCATTTACCTTTGCCCAATTGACCTCAAACTTATTGGACACATTTTCATGTCCATATAATTACCTCATGCCAAAATTCAACTTAATTTGCCTAGTGAATATTCCTGAGCAATTTTTCAAAATTCCTGCCTCAGGGAATTCTTGTGAAGGAAGTACTAGCTAGGTTAATCCTATTGCGTTGAAATTTTGCATGTCCCTTCATATGACCAAATCATCACCCTCCTTAAGATTTGAGCTCATTAAAGGCATCCTTGTGAGCTGAGCATCAATTCTTTGTTTCTGTCCAAATTTTCATTTAGTGAAGCAAGTACATTTTATATTGCTCCATTATTGCTGAAAATTTTCCAGGGCCTTCTACTACCTATATAACCTATCTCTACAAAATTTGGGCATAGTTCATCTAGCCATCTTTCCTCAGGATTTTTCCTAAGTTTTTGTCCAGAGAAGTGCTGTATGAAGGAAGTACCATTTTGGCTTGGCCAAATGGCATGAAATTTTTATGGCACTCTCATATGATCAAATAATCCTGTCTTGCCCATTTTCAGCTCAATTCATCACTCTGTGTGAGTGCTTCTTCTTGTTCTTGTTTCTAGAACGATTTTTGTGGTTGTTAAGCAACTATATTAAATACTGGTTCAAATCATCTCATAATAGACAGGATTATATTCCTTCCTAACCTAAACACCCCAGACAACTCACTTGGCCCTTAGCCTTTATCTGTTGATCACAGTGGTATGATCAAGTTTGCAATAACAAACTTCAGAGCTCACTTACCATTTAACCACAGAGTCTTTAACCGAGCTACCACCGCAGTTGAAACCTCCCCTGGATGGACTCCACCCGAGACATCATCTTCCAGCCCTTGGCATCTTCTCCTCGCCAGTTCACGCGGTGATTATGGCCCTGGCTTGCATTAAACGCATTCTGGCACGACCTCGGCGCCGTGCTCGTCCATGCTCGTCCATGCTCTTCTTGTCTCGACTCACAACCATGTCCAGTAGCCTCCTCGTGATCGACTGCATCGCCCGGAGCCCTTGCCCCCTCCGTCCGCTTCTCCGTCGGTGCCCATCGCCGCGCGCCCACGGACGCGCTGTAGCCGACCGTCGTCTTCATCCTCTGTCCGCTTCCTCCCCGAGTTCCCTTGGCCTCCTCTACTCCGTGAGCTCTGCGGCTCGTTGCTCCTCCCCTCGCCGCGTTCCCGTGCCGTCCCGTGCTCGCTGAGCCTCGCCAGAGCTTTGGCCGAGCTCGAGCGGCGGCAACCAGCTTGGCACCTCGCTCCGCGGCCATTTAAGTCCCTCCCCTCGGCCTCTTCTGTCTCGTGAGGTTCGTCCACTCCCCTTCGTCGCGTTCCTCGCCCTCCCCGTGATGCATCCGGCCATCACCGGAGCCGGCCATCGTGTCCTTGGCGGCACCCGAGCCGTGCTCCCTCGCCCCACCTATTTTGAGGCACTCTTGAGCGCTCTCTTCTGCACCACCAGCCTCCCCTCGCTCCCCTACGCCTCCCCAGCCTCTCAGAACTTCGCCGGAGTGCCTC
Organism: Triticum aestivum; assembly: GCF_018294505.1. Lineage (NCBI taxonomy): Eukaryota > Viridiplantae > Streptophyta > Magnoliopsida > Poales > Poaceae > Triticum > Triticum aestivum. The sequence goes on along the minus strand of NC_057806.1, from coordinate 49,877,146 downwards.
CCCAAGCTCCTCTGCCACCACGGTCGCCGGCGAGCCTTGCTTTGATTCCGGCGAACCCGTGCTTCAGCCTCCTCCTCTCCACTTCCAGAGGATCCACTAGAGTCCGGCGAACCTCCCTGCAGCCTCGTCCACTCCTCTCCCCCATTGTAGCACTAGTTCCACCGGAGCCCGAAACTCTCCTCTGCCGCAGCCAACGCCCCGCTCCACCCTTCGCTGCTCGGCGGCGTAGAGCCCCACCATCCGATGCGGCGCGGTCTCCAGATCATTTTGTTAGGTGGCACACTGCGGTAGATGGCCGGATGCGCCCGCTGCCGGCGTCGAGGCGGCTGGCCACGCCTCTGCTGCGTCCATCGTCGGGAGGAAGAAGGAGACCAGCGGGAGGAGAGAGAGAGCGCCGCGGGCCCACCTGTCGGTCTCTCAACGTTGACCAGCCCCGGCCCTGCCTCTGCCACGTTGATAAGTGGAAACGTACTTTCCAAAAGTATGTTTTCGTCTTCAAAAAGCGTATTGCTCTTCTGCTCCAGCCGTAAGCGCGCTTTCCTAGTTTGAAAACGTATTCTCTCCTTAGGCGTTTTCTGTTTTCTCATTCAGGGGCCTGTTTGTAGAAATATTTTTATAGCTTGGTCCCTGGACTTTGTTGGGCTATAACTTTTTGCTTGCAACTCCGTTTGAGGTGAATCCAAAGCCCACGTCTTCATTTTGTCGAGCCTGTTCTGCTGGTATACTTTTCACTATGGTTTGATATAATGGAAATGATCACTTTGCCCTTGCCCGTAAACAGCCCCCTCCGAGAGAGAACTGTTTTCGGCGATTCTTTCTGCGGCTTCACCGCACTTCTCCCCAGAACTTTCTTCATCCCCAGGCAAGCCACAACCACCATTTGCATGATAGCCATGCATTAGCATTGGTTTTCAACCTGAATCTTAAATAACTGTCTGTTTGTTTTGCTACTGCTATCGCTGTTTCGGTTATGCTTATGGATCTGTGTTTACTTTCATGCTATGCTCATATGCACCTAGTTATCATGTACTTCCTGTTAGTATTACTTTCATATTGGTCATGCCTGATAGTAGTGCATGATGGGTTGGTCATGTTCTTCGGTGCATGACTGTCGTCGGTTACCGAGTACCGGTGATATGCATTCTTCCTTGTGGTTAGTGGGTTAAGTGCTTACTCGGTTATGTTATTAATGTGTTCTTGCATGGTACTTATTGTTGATGCTAATGGTTATGTTATACAATGAGTAGTGTTGTACTTGTGATATTCATGCTCGTCATTATGCCATCCTCAGTTGGATATGATTCATTGTTGATATGCTTGATAGTTATGTTGTACCCTCATGCGTATGTTGATATCATACTCATGCATTGTAATGGCATCATATTATTTTATCATGGCTCAACATATTTGTATTCAAGTTTAACCTGATTAAATTGAACTTGCACAATTGTTGGCTGAGTCATGGTGCCACCATATCGAGCTGACCAGTGCAACCACGCTTGCCTTTATGGGAAGGTCCTAACTGGGTCCATTGTTGTGCCTCTCGCTGGCGCCTCCAACGATGGAAGGTTAAGAGCGGGTGCTACCTTGGCCAGACAGGACGACATAAGCCTTGTGAGCCCTTAGTTGGATGATAATCTCTTTTGTCCCCTTTTGGGACCGTTTTTGTTTTACCACGATGGTGGCCGTTTTGCCATGACGGTGCCGTGATGGGTAGGCACGGGGCCACCCAGGACTGAACCCCAAGGGGGTGTTGGTCAGAGTGGCCGGGAGAGTGTCATGACAGTAGATCAGTTTTGTCGGAACGCCGTTGGTCCACCCGAATGGGAGTGTGAGACCATGGGTTCTGTGGTGTGGGTAAAGTCCCCTACCTCTACCGAGTGTGTATTAAATCTATCGATAGCCGTGCCCGCGAATAAGGGTTCATTTCGTAGTTGGTCACACTATGGGTCAACAGTAATAATAATAACTTGCTTAATAACAACCCTTGTTCGATGATGAGAAAGAGATTGGTTGTGATCGTGGGATGATCATCGTGGTATCGAGGATATCGAGTTGATGGATATTTGTGGTTGTGATCGTGAGATGATCACAGTGGTATCGAGGATATCGAGTTGATGGATATTTGTGGTTGTGATCGTGAGATGATCACTGTGGTATCGAGGATACCGAGTTGATGGATATTTGTGGGGTTATGCGAGTGTCAAGGGTGAAGATCAAGCTCCTTGTGGTCATGTAATGAACACTATGGTATTGTTAATACCAAGCTTGATTGGATCCTGAGATGATCGTGTGATGTCCGTGTTGGTTACGTGGTAACCCGAATAGAGTAAGTTGGTGCATGATAATGTCATCATGTTGCATGATAGTGTCATCATGTTTATATGTTCATGCCATGCTCGTATCGTTCTAGTTGTATCATGTTGTTCATGCCATGTTGTTCTGATAGTATCATGTTAATCCTTGTTAATCTGTAACTATCATGCTGTTGTCTGTCTTGATTGCTTTGGTTGCTGTGAGCTTGCAAGTACATTCGATGTACTGACCTGGCGTGTCATGCCAGCTTGCAGGTCATGCCGGATTTGATTGCTTGTTTGCCGTGGATTCCTTGTTTGCGAGCTAGGATAAGCGTTCCAGCCAGAGTCCTTGCGGAGTGGAGTTCATCACTGTCGTCGTTGTTCCGCTGCTAGTGTTATTCCGCTGCTTTGTGTTGTTCTGCTGCTTGCATAGAGCAACCATGGCAGGTGTAGTGTCACTGTGCCGATGTAATCCCTTGTATCCATATAGACTGTAATAAATAGCTGATTTGTTCTATGCTAAGAAGTGACATATTCCAGAAGACTTCTCGATCTCTAGGCTGGAATACGGGGCGTTCCGGTTTCTCTGAGCCGGGGTGCCACAGTTGAGAAATGGATAAATCCTTTTCTTGTTCTGTATTGGTTGCCATACTGTACATCAAGTGATTTCATAAATAGGCGGCAAAAAAGTGATTTCATAAATAAGTTTTTACAAAAAAAATTAGTGAGATGCTCTGCTCTAACGCTTAGTCAAATGTAGAACGTGTTAAAATCTTAGATCAGACTGATTGAATTTTTTGAACTGAACCTTTGGAATTACGCATGCAAGTACATGTGAACTCAAGTTTTTTCTTATATACACATATATGTGTAGTTAATTCAGTAAATTTTGGTTTTGGTATTAAATTTGTCTATACATCTAAGAATATTGCACATTACAATTATGGACAACATACCAATTTTGTACATCTACTCTTTGTTACAGAAATCATTTTGATAAGCTACTATTTTATGGTAATACACATGTTTTGGTCATCTGGGGCTGAAAAGACACCTCTGATCTTGAAACACTAATGATACCAATGTTGGAAAAGTGGCATTCTTAATTTTAAGATCTTTGAAATATAATCTTGTGGATCTAGCTAACCGAATAAAGGACTACTGAGCAGGCCATGTGTGTTACTCTGCTGGTATGTCCTGAGGTCATGTGGTGCAGGCCGGTTTTGAAGAAAAAATGAGTGCTAGTTTTTTACAAGGCAAGTTCACAATGGAGATCCCTTAGTGCGATAAACCATTTATTCAGGTAATTTGCACATAAGCTGTAACCTCTTAGGTCAGCAAGCATCTTTCTGATGGGCATGCTTATTGCATCTTGATTAATCACTCATGATGCTCCTGAATCCAACAGGATAATCATCTCCTTGAGCACCTCGTCCTTTTCGCTAATCAAAACCTGAAGTCATCGGAACAATGTTTCAGATAGCTTGTACATGAGTGCAGAGTGACATAGCACTATCAGCCTAGCCTCCTAGCCCACGCCACCGGCCACTCCGGCCGCGGTGGCCACCAATTCACCTCCACCACTCCTCCATCCTATCCTCCGTCCAGATTCACCGTTCCCTTTTCTTCGGCTGCCATTCCTCTACCGACTTCTTCCATGGCGCTGGCGGATCTGAATTTTGATAAGGGTCAAGATTTTGCTGCAGAGGTTTGGCAAAAATGGGGAGTTCCAATCAACTTTGAGGAAGGTAAGGAGCTGCATGAGTTCCTATTGGTTGCAGAATTTACTAGATCACAAATTAGACTCACTGAGGAGTCTGTGAGTACCATCCTTTTATCATGTTTTGGAGGCCGAGCATCTCTTTTCAAAGTTCAATGACTGCAAAATTGGTCTTTCAAGTTCTCGGCATCATCTAAGGAAGTGGGATTCTCTATTATCAAACAAGGTAACATTGCTTTGCCACAGCTCAACATCAACTTTCTCCTGGGGTAGTGGAGGTCCGAATTCTTATTGGGAGGTTGACCAATATCTGCAAGAAAAAGAGGATGAATGGACCCATGTGTTCAATAGACATCCTCGTAAATCTTACATCTATGCTCTTAGATCCCCTGCTGCATATGTCAATCATGCTTCACCTGTGACCAGATCCACCCCGGATCATGCACTACGTTCATGCAGAGCGACACCAGGGGGTTTTTCGCCTCATCATGGCCATTACTCTCCCAATCAAGCAATTACTGCTATAGGGGCGGGATCTCAGCAAGTTCAAAATAAGGACCATGGCCCATTCTGTGTGCGCTGTTTGCTCCCGGGTATCTTAGGCCCAGCTACACCAATAGAATCAAATGCAGAACCTATAAACATCGGGGCCACATCGCTAGGGACTGCTACTCGGCCCAGCCCATGCACTCTGGTGAGCCCAACCCCAGCCCTCCCCCGACACTCAGTATTTCGAGGCAGTCTGCCACTGTTCACGCGACGGAGACGGCATGTGCTGTCATTCGGCCGACTAGTCAATCTGTTGCCCCAATTAATTCGATTCCACTTGCCTGAGTTGGTCTTCGCCATTACTCAGATGCTCCAAATTCTGTATCACGGCGCCTCCTCTCGGCCACCATTCAGTCTCCTCCAGAGCAAAGTAGGGCGAAAAATCAGCACCTCCTCTCGTCGCCGGCGGCAATGGCCAACTTCCCCTTCTACCTAACTCCTTTTCTGCTGCCAAACCACCACAACATTTTAGTTGAGGGACGTCCTGCTAGGGTTCGTGTGGTCACATCGACTCCCCCACCAACTCATGAAGATAGGGCGATTGTCTCCATCGTCCCAATGCCAAATCTTCCGGTGAAGTTCAACACTGTCAGAGAGGTACTTATTGATTTCTTTGCAGATAGGCATCTTGGGTTTTCTGAACTAGCCCCATGCCCTTTGGTCAAACATATGTGAAGATGAATAGTGTCTTTGATCATGATGATCTAGTTACAAACAGTCCCCACCTCTACACGGATGTGCATGTGATCTTTGAGAAACATGATAGAAGTCTCAACTTGAGAAGACGGGATCTTAATAGGGAAGTTTGGATTTCGCTTTGTGGCTATCCTTTCGATAGGAGGAATATTCAGGAAATTAACAATGCAGTTGTTGGGGAACGTAGTAATTCAAAAAAATTCCTATGATCACGCAAGATCTAACTAGGAGGTGCATAGCAACGAGAGGGGAGAGTGTGTCCATGTACCCTCGTAGACCGAAAGCGGAAGCGTTTAGTAACGCGGTTGATGTAGTCGAACGTCTTCACAATTCAACCGATCCAAGTACCGAACAAAAGGCATCTCCGTGTTCAGCACACATTCAACACGATGACGTCCCTCGAGCTCTCGATCCATTTGAGGACAAGGGAGAGTTCCGTCAGCATGACGGCATGGCGACGGTGATGATGAAGTTATCGGCACAGGGCTTCGCCTAAGCACTACGACGATATGACCGAGGTGTTAAACTGTGGAGGGCGGCAACGCACATGGCTAAGAGATTGTCTGTTGTGCTGTTGGGGTGCCCTGATACGTCCATTTTGCATCATGCTTTTATATCGATATTTATTGCATTATGGGTTGTTATCACACGTTATGTCACAATACTTATGCCCATTCTCTCTTATTTTACAAGGTTTACATGAAGAGGGGGAATGCCGGCAGCTGGAATTCTAGGCTGGAAAAGGAGCAAATATTAGAGACCTATTCTGCACATCTCCAAAAGTCCTGAAACTTCATGGGAGCACGTTTCAGAATATATAAAAAATATTGGGCGAAAGAAGTACCAGAGGGGGGCCACCCACCATCCACGAGGGTGGGGGGCGCGCCCCTGCCTCGTGGGCCCCCTGGTGGCCCTCTGATGACCATCTTCTGCTATATGAAGTCTTTTACCCTGGAAAAAAATCATAAGCAAGCTTTCGGGATGAAACTCCGTCGCCACGAGTCGGAACCTTGGCGGAACCAATCTAGGGCTCCGACGGAGCTGTTCTGCCGGGGAAACTTCCCTCCGGGACGGGGAAATCATCGTCATCGTCATCACCAACGATCCTCTCATCGGGAGGGGGTCAATCTCCATCAACATTTTCACCAACACCATCTCGTCTCAAACCCTAGTTCATCTCTTGTATCCAATCTTTGTATCCAAACCTCAGATTGGTACCTGTGCGTTGCTAGTAGTGTTGATTACTCCTTGTAGTTGATGCTAGTTGGTTTACTTGGTGGAAGATCATATGTTCAGATCCATTATGCATATTAATACCCCTCTGATTATGAACATGAATATGCTTTGTGAGTAGTTACGTTTGTTCCTGAGGACATGGGAAAAGTCTTGCTATAAGTAGTCATGTGAATTTGGTATTCGTTCGATATTTTGATGAGATGTATGTTGTCGTCCTTCTAGTGGTGTCATGTGAACGTCGACTACATGAAACTTCACCATTGTTTGGGCCTAGAGGGAGGCATTGGGAAGTAATAAGTAGATTATGGGTTGCTAGAGTTACAGAAGCTTAAACCCTAGTTTATGCGTTGCTTCGTAAGGGGCTGATTTGGATCCATATGTTTCATGCTATGGTTACGTTTACCTTAATACTTATGTTGTAGTTGGGGTTGCTTGCAATGGGGGTTAATCATAAGTGGGATTCTTGTCCAAGTAAGGACAATACCCAAGCACCCGTCCACCCACATATCAAATTATCAAAGTACCGAACGCGAATCATATGAACGTGATGAAAACTAGATTGACGATAATTCCCATGTGTCCTCGGGAGCGCTTTCCTTCATATAAGAGTTTGTCCAGGCTTGTCCTTTGCTACAAAAAGGATTGGGCCATCTTGCTACACCTTATTTACTTTTATTACTTGCTACTCGTTACAAATCACCTTATCACAAAACTATCTGTTACCGATAATTTCAGTGCTTGCAGAGAATACCTTACTGAAAACTGCTTATCACTTTCTTCTGCTCCTCGTTGGGTTAGACACTCTTACTTATTGAAAAGGCTACGATAGATCCCCTACACTTGTGGGTCATCAAGATTCTTTTCTGGCGCCGTTGTCGGGGAGTGAAGCGCCTTTGGTAGGTGGAATTTGGTAAGGAAAAATTTATATAGTGTGCTGAAATTTACTGTCACTTGTTACTATGGAATATAATCCTTTGAGGGGCTTGTTTGGGGTATCTTCACCCCGACCAGTAGAGCAAAGAGTTTCTCCTAAACCTACTGAAAATGTTTACTTTGAAATTCCTTCGGGTATGATAGAGAAACTGCTAGCTAATCCTTTCATAGGTGATGGAAAATTGCGTCCCGATTTACACCTAATCTATGTGGATGAAGTTTGTGGATTATTTAAGCTTGCAGGTATGCCCGATGATGTTATCAAGAAGAAGGTCTTCCCTTTATCCTTGAAGGGAGAGGCATTGACATGGTATGTGATAATCCACAAGTATAGGGGATCAATTGTAGCCTCTTTCGATAAGTAAGAGTGTCGAACCCAACGATGAGCTAAAGGTAGAACAAATATTCCCTCAAGTTCTATCGACCACCGATACAACTCTACGCACACTTGACGTTCGCTTTACCGGAAACAAGTATGAAACTAGAAGTACTTTGTAGGTGTTGTTGGATAGGTATGCAAGATAATAAAGAGCAAGTAAATATAAAGTAGGGGCTGTTTAGATGAAGACACAACTAAATTAGTTTTAGTAAAGAGCTTTTGTCAACAAGAAGGTTATTTGTCACTAGGCAATCGATAACTAGACTGGTAATCATTATTGCAATTTTATTTGAGGGAGAGGCATAAGCTAACATACTTTCTCTACTTGGATCATATGCACTTATGATTGGAACTCTAGCAAGCATCCGCAACTACTAAAGATTCATTAAGGTAAAACCCAACCATAGCATTAAAGCATCAAGTCCCCTTTATCCCATACGCAAACAACCTACTTACTCGGGTCTGTGCTTCTGTCACTCACGCCACCCACAATAAGCAAATCATAAACATATTGCAAACCCGACAGCGGGAATCCCTCATGCTTGCGCGACACGGAGAGCACCATAGGACATCACCAATAATAAAACATACAACTCAAACCAATCACGATCATCAAATAGCCATTAGGACAAAACAGATCTACTCAAACATCATAGGATAGTCATACATCATTGGGAAATAATATATAGCGTTGAGCACCATGTTTAAGTAGAGATTACACCGGGTAAGATAGAGGTTACACCGTTGCATAGAGAGGGGAAGAGTTGGTGATGATGGCGGTGAAGTTGTTGGTGAAGATCGCGGTGATGATGATGGCCCCCGGTGGCACTCCGGTGCCACCAGAAGCGAGGGGGAGAGAGCCCCCTCCTTCTTCTTCTTCCTTGATCTCCTACCTAGATGGGAGAAGGGTTTCCCCTCTGGTCCATGGCCTCCATGGCATGGGAGGGGCGAGAGCCCCTCCGAGATTGGATCTATCTCTCTGTTTCTCTCTGATTCTGCGTTCTCAGATTCTTCCCTTTCATCGTTTCTTATATTCCCGGAGATCCGTAACTCTGATTGGGCTAAAATTTTGACACGATATCTAACCGGAAATTAGCTTTCTTACGGCGAAAGAAGGGCACCAACTGCCTTACGGGGTGGCCACGAGGGTCAGGGGCGCGCCTGACACCCTGGGGCATGCCCCCCTACCTCGTGGGCCCCTCGAGCATCATCTCGCGTGGATTCTTCTTCCCAAAAATCATATATATTCCAAAAAAAACAATCTCCATTAGTTTTTATTCTGTTTGGACTCCGTTTGATATGGATATTCTGCGAAACAAAAAACATGCAACAAACAGGAACTGGCACTGGGCACTGGATCAATATGTTAGTCCCAAAAATAGTATAAAAAGTTGCCAAAAGTATATGAAAGTTGAATAATATTGGCATGGAACAATCAAAAATTATAGATACGATGGAGACGTATCAGCATCCCCAAGCTTAATTCCTGCTCGTCCTCGAGTAGGTAAATGATAAAAAGATAATTTTTGATGTGGAATGCTACCTAGCATAATCTTGATCATATGTCTAATCATGGCATGAATATTAAGATACGAGTGATTCAAAGCAATAGTCTATCATTTGACATAAAAACAATAATATTTTAAGCCCACTAATAAAGCAATCATGTCTTTTCAAAATAACAAGGCCAAAGAAAGTTATCCCTACAAAATCATATAGTCTGGCTATGCTCCATCTTCCCCACACAAAATATTCACATCATGCACAACCCCGATGACAAGCCAAGCAATTGTTTCATACTTTTGACGTTCTCAAACCTTTTCAACTTTCACGCAATACATGAGCGTGAGCCATGGACATAGCACTATAGGTGGAATAGAATATGATGGTGGAGAAGACAAAAAGGAGAAGATAGTCTCACATCAACTCGGCGTATCAACGGGCTATGGAGATGCCCATCAATAGATATCAATGTGAGTGAGTAGGGATTGCCATGCAACGGATGCACTAGAGCTATAAGTGTATGAAAGCTCTAACTGAAACTAAGTGGGTGTGCATCCAACTTGCTTGCTCATGAAGACCTCGGGCATTTGAGGAAGCCCATCATTGGAATATACAAGCCAAGTTCTATAATGAAAATTCCCACTAGTATATGAAAGTGATAACTCAAGAGACTCTCTATATGAAGAACATGGTGCTACTTTGAAGCACAAGTGTGGAAAAAGGATAGTAGCATTGCCCCTTCTCTCTTTTTCTCTCATTTTTTTGTTTTCTTTTTTTTCTCTTTTTTGGGCCTTCTCTTTTTTTTGGCCTTTCTCTCTCTCTCTTTTTTTATTTATTTTTTATTTTTTCGTCTGGAGTCTCATCCCAACTTGTGGGGGAATCATAGTCTCCATCATCCTTTCCTCATTGGGGCAATGCTCTAATAATGATGATCATCACACTTTTATTTACTTACAACTTGATATTACAACTCAATGTCTAGAACAAAGTATGACTCTATATGGATGCCTCCGGCAGTGTACCGGGATGTGCAATGATCTAGCATAGCAATGACATCAAAAAACAGGCAAGCCATGAAAACATCATGCTAGCTATCTTACGAACATGGAAAGCAATATGACAATGAATGCTCAAGTCATGAATATGATGATGATGGAAGTTGCATGGCAATATATCTCGGAATGGCTATGGAAATGCCATGATAGGTAGGTATGGTGGCTGTTTTGAGGAAGGTATATGGTGGGTTTATGGTACGGGTGGAAGTTGCGCGGTACTAGAGAGGCTAGCAACGGTGGAAGGGTGAGAGTACGTATAATCCATGGAGTCAACATTAGTCATAAAGAACTCACATACTTATTGCAAAAATCTATTAGTCATCGAAACAAAGTACTACGCGCATGCTCCTAGGGGGATAGATTGGTAGGAAAAGACCATCGCTCGTCCCCGACTGCCACTCATAAGGAAGACAATCAATAAACACCTCATGCTCCGACTTCGTTACATAACGGTTCACCATACGTGCATGCTACGGGAATCACAAACCTCAACACAAGTATTTCTACAATCCACAACTACCCACTAGCATGAATCTAATATCACCATCTTTATATCGCAAAACTATTGCAAGGAATCAAACATATCATATTCGGCGATCTACAAGTTTATGTAGGATTTTATGACTAACCATGTGAATGACCAATTCCTGTCATCTCTCTAAATAGATATAAGTGAAGCAAGAGAGTTTAATTCTTTCTACAAAAGATATGCCCACGCTCTAAAAAATATAAGTGAAGCAAAAGAGCATTCTACAAATGGCGGTTTTCTATGTAAAGAGAAACAGGCAATCCAAACTTCAAATGATATAAGTGAAGCACATGAAGCATTCTATAAAGCCATACTCAAAAGATATAAGTGAAGTGCAATGAGCATTCTATAAATCAACCAAGGACTATCTCATACCAGCATGGTGCATAAAAAGAAAAATAAAAACCTAAATGCAAAAGACGCTCCAAGACTTGCACATATTGCATGAACGAAACGAATTCGAAAACATACCGATACTTGTTGAAGAAAGAGGGGATGCCTTCCCAGCATCCCCAAGCTTAGACGCTTGAGTCTCCTTGAATATTTACTTGGGGTGCCTTGGGCATCCCCAAGCTTGAGCTCTTGCCTCTCTTCCTTCTTCTCACATTGAAACCTTCTCAATCATCGAACACTTCATCCACACAAAACTTCAACAGAAAACTCGGTAAGATACGTTAGTATAATAAAGCAAATCACTACTCTAAGTACTCTGGAAAACCAATTCATATTTTGTTTTTGCATCGTGTCTACTGTAATATAATTTTTTCGTGCCTTAATCCACTAATATAAATTGATAGTTTCATCAAAACAAGCAAACTATGCATCAAAAACAGAATCTGTCTAAAACAGAACAGTCTGAAGAAATCTGAACATTCACCATACTTCTTATACTTGAAAAATTCTACAAAAATTAGGAAAAATAAACAATTTGTATAGGAACACAGTGCAAAAAGAATCAGAACCATTTGACGTTCCAGTAAAACATTAAAATTCATGCACTACCGCCAAAGTTTCTGTCCTGCACCGCACAAACCAACAAGCATTGTAACCATCCTAAAGGCAAACCTTGGCACATTATTTTTATAATACAATGGAATTGTACAAGGGGATAATTATTTTTGTTGAAAAGTTTCTGTAATCAAGATTCACAAAGTTTCAGTGAGCATGAACAAAGTTCAGGGAGCTCTCCCACTTCAACAATGCTTGTCTTTCTCACTTTCACTTTCCTTTTTGAAAATTTTTTGGGTTCCCCTCTTTATTTTTGTTGTTTTTAAACTATATGCAAGCACTCAACAGAAATAAATGACTCTCTAAAACTTCCGGGTTGTCTCCCTGGCAGCGCTTTCTTTAAAGCCATTAAGCTAGGCATATAGTGCTCAAGTAATGGATCCACCCGGATCCCAAGGTATATCAAAGCCAATTTTAATTATCAATGATTTGTAATTTAGTAGTGAGCACAAAGTAACATATATCAAGCAATGATGAAGTCTAACTCTCTTCCTATGCATCGGCATGTCATAAAAGAACAATTCATGCACACATAGTAAAGGCCAATGCATAGTATAAACAGTTTCTTGCAATTTTATCGTATTGGAAACATAGAGAGGTGGAGAAATAGTTCCTCTCTCATAATAATTTCAAGTAGGAGCAGCAAGCACATGCATATTATATTCATCAAAATCATCATGTGCAACGGTAAAAGGAAACCCATCAATGTAATCCTTAATAAGTGCAAACTTCTCCGATATAGTGTAGTTTGGAGAATTCAAAAAGATAATAGTACTATCATGCGTGGGTGCAATAGCAACAATTTCATGTTTAACATAAGGAACTATAGCAAGTTCATCTCCATAAGCATAATTCATATTGGCATCTTGGCCACAAGCATAGCAAGCATCATCAAAAAGGGATATTTCAAGAGAATCAATGGGATCATAACAATCATCATAGCAATCATCCTCCGGTAAGCACGAAGGGAAATTAAACAATGTATGAGTTGAAGAGTTAATCTCATTAGAAGGTGGGCACGTGTAGCTAATCTGCTCTTCCTCCTTTTGTTCTTCGCTCTCCTCCTCATCTTTTTCATCCAATGAGATGACAATTTCATCAACTTATTCTTCCATAGATTCCTGCAAAATATTGGTCTCTTCTGGGATAGCGGAGACTTTATTAATAAGCACATTAATTTCGTAATTGTATTCATAGTTCTCATAACAATATTTCAGGATAGCTAAATTTTCAGGTCTATAAACAGCATCATCAAAATCTTCAAACTCTTTAAACATAGATTCAATTTCATAAGCACCCTTAAAAGCAACAAATTCTTCTATTTGTTCCACATCATAGTAATCATATATACCATTACATTAAGAAGCTAAGGTTTCATTATCATTAAATTTGCATAAAAGGGAAGGTGTGGAGCCTTCACCTTAGAGCAACAAGTATAATCATATCTCAAGCATAGTTGCCTAGCATACCAATTCAATATATGAATTTGATCCCATAATAGTTTCCCTTTTTGTGTCAAGCGGTAATCCCTAAAGTATCCACGTTGATCCAACGTTACTCCCATTACATAATTAAATGGGGTTTTCTTAGGATTATTAAAGTAGTACATAATATCTTTCACATAACCAGCATCGAGGGTTTTAGGAGGTTCCCCATCTCCATGAGCAGAAAGCACACCTAATTTTTTTTGGTATTTCATGTTCCATATCCATAACTAAAGATAAAGAACAACTAAGAACAGCAAATAAAAATTACTTAGTGATAAAGCAAACAAGCACACACGAGAATATTCACCCACACTATTGCTCCCCGGCAATGGCGCCAGAAAAAGGTCTTGATAACCCACAAGTATAGGGGATCAATTGTAGCCTCTTTCGATAAGTAAGAGTGTCGAACCCAACGAGGAGCTAAACGTAGAACAAATATTCCCTCAAGTTCTATCGACCACCGATACAACTCTACGCACACTTGAGGTTCGCTTTATCGGAAACAAGTACGAAACTAGAAGTACTTTGTAGGTGTTGTTGGATAGGTATGCAAGATAATAAAGAGAAAGTAAATATAAAGTAGGGGCGGTTTAGATGAAGACACAACTAAATTAGATTTAGTAAAGAGCTTTTGTCAACAAGAAGGTTATTTGTCCCTAGGCAATCGATAACTAGACCGGTAATCATTATTGCAATTTTATTTGAGGGAGAGGAATAAGCTAACATACTTTCTCTACTTGGATCATATGCACTTATGATTGAAACTCTAGCAAGCATCCGTAACTACTAAAGATTCATTAAGGTAAAACCCAACCATAGCATTAAAGCATCAAGTCCCCTTTATCCCATACGCAAACAACCTACATACTCGGGTCTGTGCTTCTGTCACTCACGCCACCCACCATAAGCAAATCATAAACATATTGCAAACCCTACAGCGGGAATCCCTCATGCTTGCGCAACATGGAGAGCACCATAGGACAACACCAATAATAAAACATACAACTCAAACCAATCACGATCATCAAATAGCCATTAGGACAAAACAGATCTACTCAAACATCATAGGATAGCCATACATCATTGGGAAATAATATATAGCGTTGAGCACCATGTTTAAGTAGAAATTATAGCGGGTAAGAGAGATGTTACACCACTGCATAGAGGGGGGAAGAGTTGGTGATGATGGCGGTGAAGTTGTTGGTGAAGATCGCGGTGATGATGATGGCCCCCGGTGGCACTCCGGTGCCACAGGAAGCGAGGGGGAGAGAGCCCCCCTCCTTCTTCTTCTTCCTTGAACTCCTCCCTAGATGGGAGAAGGGTTTCCCCTCTGGTCCATGGCCTCCATGGCATGGGAGGGGTGAGAGCCCCTCCGAGATTGGATCTATCTCTCTGTCTCTCTCTGGTTCTGCGTTCTCAGATTCTTCCCTTTCACCGTTTCTTATATTCCCGGAGATCTGTAACTCCGATTGGGCTGAAATTTTTACACGATCTCTATCCAGAAATTAGCTTTCTTGTGGCGAAAGAAGGGCACCAACCGCCTTACGGGGTGGCCACGAGGGTCAGGGGCGCGCCCCCTACCTCGTGGGCCCCTCTAGCATCGTCTCGCGTGGATTCTTCTTCCCAAAAATCATATATATTCCAAAAAAAATCTCCATCAGTTTTTATTCCGTTTGGACTCCGTTTGATATGGATATTCTGCGAAACAAAAAACATGCAACAAACAGGAACTGGCACTGGGCACTAGATCAATATGTTAGTCCCCAAAATAGTATAAAAAGTTGACAAAAGTATATGAAAGTTGAATAATATTGGAATGGAACAATCAAAAATTATAGATACGACGAATACGTATCAGTATGGGCTATGTGATGATATGGGATCATGGGACTACAAGCGATTGAAATTGGAATTTCATCAGAAGTCTTATCCTATGCATCCTGTTCATCGTGATCGTAATTATATTTATAATTTTTGGCCTCACGAAGGAGAAAGCATCGCTCAAGCTTGGGGGAGGCTTAAGTCAATGTTATATTCATGCCCCAATCATGAGCTCTCAAGAGAAATGATTATTCAAAATTTTTATGCTTGGCTTTCTCTTAGTAATCGCTCCATGCTCGATACTTTTTTACTGGATCTTTTATGATGAAGACTATTGAATTCAAATGGGATTTATTGGAAAGAACTAAACACAACTCTGAAGATTGGGACCTCGATGAAGGTAAGGAGTCAGGTATAACACCTAAGTTTGATTGTGTTAAACCTTTTATGGATACCGATGTTTTCCATGAATTTAGCACTAAATATGGACTTGACTCTGAGATAGTAGCTTCTTTCTGTGAATCCTTTCTACTCATGTTGATCTCCCTAAGGAGAAGTGGTTTAAATATAATCATCCCATTGAAATAAAAGTAATTGCACCTATTAAAGTTGAAGAAAATACTATCACTTATAATGATCCTGTTGTTCCTACTGCTTATATTGAGAAACCACCTTTCCCTGTTAGAATAAAGGATCGTGCTAAAACTTCAACTGTGGTTAACAAAAGTAATATTAAGACACACAAACCCCCTGAGAAAATTAAAGTTGAACCTAAAATTGCTATGGTGAAAGGTCTCTTGGCCGATAATATTGATGGGCTTGTTATTTACTTCTATAATGAAGTTGCTATAATTGCTAGACCGGATGCTAAGAATAAACATAGACCTGTTGTAGGCATGCCTGTTATTTCTATTAAAATAGGAGATCATTGTTATCATGGCTTATGTGATATGGGTGCTAGTGCAAGTGCAATACCTCATTCCTTATATGAAGAAATTATGCATGATATTGCACCTGCTGAGATAGAAGATATCGATGTTTCCATTAAACTTGCCAATAGAGATACTATTTCACCAATTGGGATTGTTAGAGATGTTGAAGTCCTGTGTGGGCAGGTTAAATATCCTGCTGGTTTTCTTGTTCTTGGTTCCCCACAAGAAAACTTTTGTCCCATTATATTTGGTAGACCCTTCTTGAATACTGTTAATGCTAAGATAAACTGCAATAAGGATATTGTTTCTGTTGGTTTAGAGGATATGTCTCATGAGTTTAATTTTGCTAAATTTCATAGACAACCCCATGATAAAGAATTTCCTAGTAAAGATGAAATTATTGGTCTTGCTTCTATTGTCGTGGCTCCTACTGATCCTTTAGAACAATATTTGCTAGACCATGAAAATGCTATGTTTATGAATGAAAGAAGGGAAATAGATGAAGCATTCTTTAAACAGGGACCTATTTTGAAACTTAACTTGCCTGTTGAAATCCTAGGTGATCCTCCTCCACCCAAGGGTGATCCCGTGTTTGAGCTTAAACCATTGCCTGATACTCTTAAATATGCTTCTCTTGATGAAAAGAAGATATATCCTATTATTATTAGTGCTAACCTTTCAGAGCATGAAGAAGAGAGATTATTGAAAACTCTAACGAAGCATTATGCTGCTATTGAATATACTCTTGATGATCTTAAGGGCATTAGTCCCACTCTATGTCAACACAAAATAAAATTGGAGAAATATGCCAAACTAGTTACTAATCACCAACAACGGCTAAATCCTAAGATGAAAGAAGTGGTAAGAAAGGAAATATTAAAGCTCCTTGAGGCAGGTATAATTTATCCCGTTGCTGATAGTTAGTGGGTAAGTCATGTTCATTGTGTCCCTAAGAAGGGAGGTATTACTGTCGTTCCTAATGATAAAGATGAATTTATTCCGCAAAGAATTATTATAGGTTATAGGATGGTAATTGATTTCTACAAATTAAATAAAGCCACTAAAAAGGATCATTACCCTTTGCCTTTCATTGATCAAATGCTAGAGACATTATCCAAACATACACATTTTTGCTTTCTAGATGGTTACTCTGGTTTCTCTCGAATACCAGTGTCAGCTGATGATCAAGAAAAGACTACTTTTACTTGCCCTTTCAGTACCTTTGCTTATAGACGTATGCCTTTTGGTTTGTGTAATGCACCTGCTACCTTTAAAAGATGTATGATGGCTATATTCACTGACTTTTGTGAATTTTTTTTGAAGTTTTTATGGATGATTTCTCTGTTTATGGATCCTCTTTTGATGATTGCTTGAGTAACCTTGATCGAGTTTTGCAGAGATGCGAAGAAACTAAGCTTGTCTTGAATTGGGAGAAGTGCCACTTTATGGTTAATGAAGGTATTGTCTTGGGGCATAAAATTTCTAAAAGAGGTATTGAAGTTGACAAAGCTAAAGTTGATGCTATTGAAAAGATGTCGTGTCCCAAGGACATCAAAGGTATAACAAGTTTCCTTGGTCATGCCGGTTTTTATAGGAGGTTCATTAATGACTTCTCAAAAATTTCCCGGCCTCTGACTAACCTATTACAAAACGATATTCCTTTTGTCTTTGATGATGATTGTGTAGAAGCATTTGAAATACTTAAGAAAACCTTAATTTCTGCACCTATTGTTCAGCCACCTGATTGGAATTTACCCTTTGAAATCATGTGTGATGCTAGTGACTATGCTGTAGGGGCTGTTCTAGGACAAAGAGTTGATAAGAAATTAAATGTTATTCAATATGCTGGTAAAACTCTAGATAATGCCCAGAGAAATTATGCTACTACTGAAAAGGAATTTTTAGCAGTTGTATTTTCTTGTGTTAAGTTCAGACCTTATATTGTTGATTCTAAAGTAACTATTCACACTGATCATGCTGCTATTAAATATCTTATGGAGAAGAAAGATGCTAAACCTAGACTTATTAGATGGGTTCTCCTGCTACAAGAATTTGATTTGCATATTATTGATAGAAAGGGAGCTGAGAACCCCGTTGCAGACAACTTGTCTAGGTTAGAGAATGTTCTTGATGACCCACTACCTATTTATGATAGCTTTCCTGATGACCAATTAAATTTCATAAATGCTTCTCGTACTGCTCCATGGTATGCTGATTATGCTAATTACATTGTTGCTAAATTTATACCACCTAGTTTCACATACCAGCAAAATAAAAAGTTTTTCTATGATTTAAGACATTACTTATGGGATGACCCACGTCTTTATAAAGAAGGAGTAGATGGTATTATTAGACGTTGTGTACCTGAGCATGAACAGGAACAGATCCTACGCAAGTGTCACTCCGAAGCTTATGAAGGACACCATGCTGGAGATAGAACTGCACATAAGGTATTGCAATCCGATTTTTATTGGCCTACTCTCTTCAAGGATGCCCGTAAGTTTGTCTTGTGATGAATGTCAAAGAATTGGTAATATTACTAGACGTCAAGAAATTCCTATGAATTATTCACTTGTTATTGAACCATTTGATGTTTGGGGCTTTGATTATACGGGACCTTTTCCTTCCTCTAATGGGTATACACATATTCTAGTTGTTGTTGATTATGTTACTAAGTGGGTAGAAGCTATTCCAACTAGTAGTGCTGATCATAACACCCCTATTAAGATGCTTAAAGAAGTTATTTTTCCGAGGTTTGGAGTCCATAGATATTTAATGACTGATGGTGGTTCACATTTTATTCATGGTGCCTTTCATAAAATGCTTGCTAAGTATGATGTTAATCATAGAATTGCATCTCCTTATCATCCATAGTCTAGTGGTCAAGTAGAATTGAGTAACAGAGAGCTCAAATTAATTTTGCAAAAGACTGTTAATAGATCTAGAAAGAATTGGTCTAAGAAACTTGATGATGCATTATGGGCTTATAGAACTGCACATAAAAATCCTATGGGTATGTCTCCATATAAAATGGTTTATGGTAAAGCATGTCACTTACCTCCCGAATTAGAACATAAGGCATATTGGGCCATCAAAGAGCTCAATTATGATTTCAAACTTGCCGGTGAGAAGAGGTTATTTGACATTAGCTCACTTGATGAATGGAGAACCCATGCCTATGAGAATGCCAAACTGTTTAAAGAAAAAGTTAAAAGATGGCATGACAAATGGATACAAAAGCGTGAGTTTAATGTAGGTGATTATGTATTGCTATACAACTCTCTTTTAAGATTTTTTGCAGGGAAACTTCTCTCTAAATGGGAAGGTCCTTACGTCATCGAGGAGGTCTATCATTCTGGTGCCATAAAAATCAACAACTTCGAAGGCACAAATTCGAAGGTAGTGAATGGTCAAAGAATCAAACATTATATCTCAGGTAATCCCATAAATGTTGAAACTAATATTATTGAAACCGTAATCCTAGAGGAATACATAAAGGACACTTTCCAGAACATTTCAGACTCCGAAAAGGAATAGGTATGTGGTACGGTAAGTAAATCGACTCCAAAACAGTTCTAATGGCAATTTTTCTCCGTTTTGGAATATTTAACAAAATAGGAAAATAAGAAGCAGATCGGAAAGGAACGGGGCTTCCATGAGGGTGGAGGGCGCGCCCCCTGCCTCGTGGCCACCTCGTGTGCTCTTCGGACTCCGTTTTCTTGCATGATACTTCTTTTGGTCGGTAAAAATTCATTATATAATCTCCCGAAGGTTTTGATCACCGTATCATGCAAAAATCACCTGTTCTTGTTTCGAGCTGTTTTTCTGACAAATCTAGGTCGCCATGGCGTCTTCAAGTGCCCCCAAGGACAAGTTCTTCGAGAAGGTCATCAACCCCTACCTCGCGGAGGTGCTGCAACACCCTCAAAACATTGAGATGCGTGAGGGGTTGTTGCACATCTGCGATGTGGAGGGACCAAGGAGGACCGGAAGCATGGAGACAAGGCTCGAGGCATTGGAACAACAAGTTTTCAAGTGTCAGGAGATGGTGGAACGTGGACTTGACTCCAACCATATAATGATCATGGAGTTCACCAACAACCACAAGCTGGATGACAAGAACATTGGGGAGGCCATCTTCAAGCTTCACGAGAAAATCGAGCACCTCCAAGCCCAGATCTATGACCCGCAAAACCAAAACTATGAGTATGAATATAGGTTCAAGAGGATGAGTTTGGCCACACATTTGAGGATCCCGGAGACTCGATCATCCTTCTATGATGGTGAGCCTATGCCTTGGAAGATGGACGACAAGCTTGCATCATCAACAACTCCTTCATTACCATCTCCGAGGAAGGAAACATAAACATGCATGGGTATGGGCACTCCCCTTGGCAACTGCCAAGCTTGGGGGGAGTGCCCCGGTATTGTATCACCATCACTTTTATCTTTACCGTTTTTCTTAGTTTGATCCTTTTGATAATATCTTGATCTAGTAGAATAAAGTTTTAGTATGATCTTGTTGTGAGTTTTGCTTTATGATCTTCTTATGTAATCGAGTCCGCGAGCTATATATAATAAATATTAGTGTTGAGTCAAGGGCTTGATTATTTTGCTATGATCTTGAGGGAATAAAATAAAAGAGAAGAAATAAAAAAAGAGATAAAGAGATCATATGGATCTTATGGAGAGTAATGAGCTCACATATAAAGAGTATGATGAATAAAAGCTGTTGAGAGTTGACAAACATAGTTTTGGTCACCGTTGCAATTAATAGGAAGTAATAAAGAAAGAGAGGTTCACATATAAATATACTATCTTGGACATCTTTTATAATTGTGAGCACTCATTAAAGTATGATATGCTAAAGAGTTGATGTTGGACCAGGAAGACAACATAATGGGTTATGTTTTCTTACATCTAAGATAAATTATATTGTCATGGATCGTCCAACATGTTGAGCTTGCCTTTCCCTCTCTTGCTAGCCAATTTCTTTGCACCAAGTAGAGATACTACTTGTGCTTCCAAATACCCCCAACCCCGTTTTTGCCATGAGAGTCCACCATACCTACATATGGATTGAGTAAGATCCTTCAAGTATGTTGTCATCGGTGCAAGCAATAAAAATTGCTCTCTAAATATGTATGACTTATTAGTGTGGAGAAAATAAGCTTTATAAGATCTTGTGATATGGAAGAAATAAAAGCGACGGACTGCATAATAAAGGTCCATATCACAAGTGGCAATATAAAGTGACATTCTTTTGCATTAACATTTTGTGAATCCAACCACAAAAGCGCATGACAACCTCTGCTTCCCTCTGTGAAGGGCCTATCTTTTATTCTTGTCTTATACTTCATGCAAAGAGACATGGTGATATCCACCTTTACTTTTTACATTTTATCCTTTGGCAAGCACAATGTGTTGGAAAGATCCTGATATATATAGCTAATTGGATGTGAGTTTTCATGAACTATTATTGTTGACATTACCCTTGAGGTAAAACGTTGAGAGGCAGAACTATAAGCCCTATCTTCTCTGTGTCCAATTAAAACTTCATAACCAAAAATATCGCGTGAGTGTTAGCAATTATGAAAGACTAAAAGATGGTTGAGTATGTGGTCTTGCAGAAAAGCTCTTATATTGACTCTTTCCTATGTTATGATAAATTGCAATTGCCTCAATGACTGAGATCAGAGTTTATTGGTTCTCAATGAAGTTTATGATTCATACTTGAAATTGTGATTGAATTGTTACTTTAGCATAAGAGATCATATGATATGTTGCTGTTCTAAGAATGATCATGATGCCCTCATGTCCGTATTTTATTTTATCGACACCTCTATCTCTAAACATGTGCACATATTTTTTGATATCGGCTTTCTCTTGGGGACAAGCGAGGTCTAAGCTTGGGGGAGTTGATACGTCCATTTTGCATCCTACTTTAATATCGATATTTATTGCATTATGGGCTGTTATCACACATTATGTCACAATACTTATGCCTATTCTCTCTTATTTTACAAGGTTTACATGAAGAGGGGGAATGCTGGCAGCTAGAATTCTGGGCTGGAAAAGGAGCAAATATTAGAGACCTATTCTGCACATCTCCAAAAGTCCTGAAACTTCACGGGAACACGTTTCAGAATATATAAAAAATATTGGGTGAAAGAAGTAATAGAGGGGGCCACCCACCATCCACGAGGGTGGGGGCGCGCCCCTGCCTCATCGGCCCCCTAGTGGCCCTCCGATGACTATCTTCTACTACATGAAGTCTTTTACCCTGGAAAAAAAATCATAAGCAAGCTTTCGGGATGAAACTCCGCCGCCACGAGGCGGAACCTTGGCGGAACCAATCTAGGGCTCCGGCGGAGCTGTTCTACCAGGGAAACTTCCCTCCGGGAGGGGGAAATCATCACCATCGTCATCACCAATGATCCTCTCATCGGGAGGGGGTCAATCTCCATAAACATCTTCACCAGCACCATCTCATCTCAAACCCTAGTTCATCTCTTGTATCCAATCTTTGTATCCAAACCTCAGATTGGTACCTGTGGGTTGCTAGTAGTGTTGATTACTCCTTGTAGTTCATGCTAGTTGGTTTACTTGGTGGAAGATCATATGTTCAGATCCATTATGCATATTAATACCCCTCTGATTATGAACATGAATATGCTTTGTGAGTAGTTACGTTTGTTCCCGAGGACATGAGAAAAGTCTTGCTATAAGTAGTCATGTGAATTTGGTATTCGTTCGATATTTTGATGAGATGTATGTTGTCGTCCTTCTAGTGGTGTCATGTGAACATCGACTACACGACACTTCACCATTATTTGGGCCTAGAGGGAGGCATTGGGAAGTAATAAGTAGATGATGGGTTGCTAGAGTGACAGAAGCTTAAACCCTAGTTTATGCGTTGTTTCGTAAGGGGCTGATTTGGATCCATATGTTTCATGCTATGGTTAGGTTTACCTTAATACTTATGTTGTAGTTGCGGATGCTTGCAATGGGGGTTAATCATAAGTGGGATGCTTGTCCAAGTAAGGATAGTACCCAAGCACCGGTCCACCCACATATCAAATTATCAAAGTACCGAGCGCGAATCATATGAACGTGATGAAAACTAGCTTGACGACAATTCCCATGTGTCCTCGGGAGCGCTTTCCTTTATATAAGAGTTTGCCCAGGCTTGTCCTTTGCTACAAAAAGGATTGGGCCATCTTGCTGCACCTTATTTACTTTTATTACTTGCTGCTCGTTACAAATTACCTTATCACAAAACTATCTGTTACCGATAATTTCAGTGCTTGCAGAGAATACCTTACTGAAAACTGCTTATCATTTCCTTCTGCTCCTCGTTGGGTTCGACACTCTTACTTATCGATAAGGCTAAGATAGATCCCCTACACTTGTGGGTCATCATGCCCCCTGGCCACGTATATAAAGGAGGGAGGGAGAGAAGCCGACAGCCAGGAGGGGCGCGCCAAGGGGGGAGTCCTACTTGGACTCCTAGTCCAAGTAGGATTCGCTCCCCTCGCTTTTCCTTTCTTCCACCGGAGGGAAAGGAAGGAGGGGAGAAGGAGAAGGAAGGAGGGGGCCGCGCCCCCACCCCTTGTACAATTCGGTTTGGGCAGGGGGAGGCGCGCACCACCTCGTGGTTGTCTTCCCTCTCTCCACTAAAGCTCACGAAGGCCCATTAACTTCCCCGGGGGTTTCGGTAACCCCTTGGTACTCTGGGAAAATACCCGGATCACTTGGAACCATTCCGATGTTCGAATATAACCTTCCAATATATGAATATTTACCTCTCGGCCATTTCGAGACTCCTCATCATGTCCATGCTCTCATCTGGGACTCCAAACAAACTTCGGTTATCAAATCGCATAACTAGTAATACAAATCATCATCGAACGTTAAGCGTGCGGACCCTACGGGTTCGAGAACTATGTAGGCATGACCGAGACACATCTCCAGTAAATAACCAATAGTGGAACCTGGATGCTCATATTGGCTCCTACATATTCTACGAAGATCTTTATCAGTCAAACCGCATAACAACATATGTCATTCCCTTTGTCATCGGTATGTTACTTGCCCGAGATTCGATCGTCGGTATCATCATACCTAGTTCAATCTCGTTACCGGCGAGTCTCTTTACTCGTTCCATAATGCATCATCCCATAACTAACTCATTAGTCACGTTGCTTGCAAGGCTTATAGTGATGTGCATTACGAGAGGGCCCAGAGATACCTCTCCAATACACAGAGTGACAAATCCTAATCTTGATCTATGCCAAATCAACAAACACCTTTGGAGACACTTGTAGAGCATCTTTATAATCACCCAGTTATGTTGTGACATTTGATAGAACACAAAGTGTTCCTCTGGTATTTGGGAGTTGCATAATCTCATAGTCAGAGGAATATGTATAAGTCATGAAGAAAGCAATAGCAATAAAACGAAACGATCATTATGCTAAGCTAATGGATGGGTCTTGTCCATCACATCATTCTCTAATGATGTGACCCCGTTCATCAAATGACAACACATGTCTATGGTCAGGAAATGTAACCATATTTTGATTAACGAGCTAGTCAAGTAGAGGCATACTAGGGACACTCTGTTTGTCTATGTATTCAAACATGTACTAAGTTTCCGGTTAATACAATTCTAGCATGAATAATAAACATTTATCATGATATAAGGAAATATAAATAACAACTTTATTATTGCCTCTAGGGCATATTTCCTTCAGCAGTTAGCAAATTTGGTAAGTTTGTCATGTGGGACCGCAACAGAAGCACCAGTGCCAATCAGATGACCAAAGTAAAGGTTGAGGAACTGAGAGATATTCCAACAAGTATTGTTTTTGGCAATGCTAACCACACAGACTCTCTGACAGTGCCTGTCGTTATCCTTCAGCAACAAATTTTGGGCATGGAAGCTCCTGTTGAGGATCCCATTCCACCTCATGGAGACCCCACCCTGCTCCTTAGCAAGTTAATATCCATCCAAACCAGCACAACCACTTCCTGGGACCTTTCTAAGAACATGAACATGCAGGTATATCAACAATAAATCAACAACAAGCACGACAGATAAATCTTCAGTTAGCTCTTAATAATATGCCTCAGATTCAGGAACCAGACCCCGAGGAAGATCAGGAAGCAGATGAGGAAGATGGTATCCTACCTGGTGGGGGCATTGGGTTATGTCCCAGGATAATAATCAGAATGTGGATTTTGAGATTCAACAGGGGGAATTCCTTGAAATGAATGAGCTAATGGCACCTATGGAGGAGGACTTACAACCACTAGTAATATGGAGGAAATTAGTAATCTCACCATGTCACTGGGTCATTCTAACAATGATAACTCAATCTCTTCTGCCAGTGGTCCTTTGGCACCTCCACAGCCAACTTTACCAGATTTGAATGAGTTGATAGGCCCACTTGGACCTGAACTAGTGTTAATGGAGGCCCAGGTGCAACCTGAGCCCATCCACCTGATCCAACTTGTGCAAGAGTAGCCAGTGCTTGTTAAAGAGATACCCAAGCTAAAGGAAATATGCCCTAGAGGCAATAATAAAGTTGTCATGATAAGTGTTTATTATTCATGCTAGAATTGTATTAATCGGAAACTTGATACATGTGTGGATACATAGACAAAACACAGTGTCCCTAGTACGCCTCTACTAGACTAGCTCGTTAACCAAAGATGGTTAAGTTTCCTTACCATAGACATGTGTTGTCATTTGATGAACGGGATCACATCACTAGGAGAATGATGTGATGGAAAAGACCCATCCGTTAGCTTAGCATAATGATCGTTAAGTTTTATTGCTATTCACTACTAGAGAAAAGCCTAGCAGCAGCGCAGGTTTTTGTCCTATCAGTAGCGCGTGTAACCACGCTACTGATACGGCGCTATAGCTAAAGGTTAGCAGTAGCGTGTGTCATGCTACTGCTATATGTACTTAGTAGTAGGGCTTGTTGTAATCGGTGCTACTGGTAATTACTAGTAGCGCGTCTCAGAGCCCGCGCTACTACTATTCAGTATTCTATTTTTTATGTCATTATTCACACACCTTTATACATGCTTTCATACAGTAGCAATTTAGAGATTGTTTTTACATCATAATGAGTTATTAAATCACTAGGTGAAAGAACTGCGGATTAGTTTCAAGTGGATGGATCCTAAGTGATCATCAAGTCATGGTCATGGTTTCGGAGTAAATGACCATGGGTAGCCTCATCTGCTCCCCATGGCGATTCGAGACATCGGGGCTGGCTACGCCCCTCAAGCCCAAGAACGGAGTGCTGCCTTCTCAGGACCGGCTGGTAGAGGCGGCCGGCTGCCAGAGGGCGGCGCTCTTCAGAAAAAATACATGAGGTGGGACGACTCCTGAACAGGCGGCCTTCAAAGAGGCCGGCTCCTGGCAGGCGGCCCCACGTGCCCTCAAAGTCTGCACCAGATTAAGGCGACAAGATGGGTATGGAAACAGTATTGTCTACCACCCCCGAATCCAGGGCGGAGCGTGGCCACAGTGCAGCGTACTGGATGAACATCCCCGTCCAGCGCAGCACTGTTGCCACGCAGCCCACGAAATCGCTCATGCCAGAGGAGGCCATGCCCCCACTACGGGTTGTCGGTACGGCCCGCTGGTGGCAGGCCATAACTGTCCGTGAGAAGCCAGAAGGCGGCAAGCTTTGACCAGCCGGCACTGGGGGAGGCCGACTCCCATCAGGCGGCCCTCTCCCTCCCTCAGAGTTTGTGCACCATTAACCCGAAGAGATGGGGAATGGCTACAGTGAACGCCCGCCAGGCAGCGGCACTGTAGCCACGGCTTCCCCGACAAAGCACACATCATCAGTGGCATCACCATAGCATTAAGCTGTGAGAAGGACCCACAAGCGGCAGGCACGGCCTGTCGGCGAAGTACAATACAGCCGGCGGGACCCACCAGACGGCGGGCCCCAACGGACGGCGGAGAAGCTGGCGACCATAGACATTGACAGCCGGGTCCTACACCCGGCCAGATTACCGTTGTACCCCTGGGGGTAGGCCTATATATACCCCCAGGGCACCCATGCAAAGGGTTCAGACTTTAGTCATCACACACACACCCATAGAGTGAGGAAGCTAGGGCTAGCCTTGTTCTTCTTCCCCCTCTAGAGAAACAACTCAAGGAGCAAGCTTGTGGCCATCATTGTTGCTTGAGTGATCATGCGTAGACCCCGCAGAGTAGGACTAGGGGTGTTATCTCCTAGGAGAGCCCCGGACCTGGGTAAAGTTCACTGGAGTACATGTCTATGACTCATCCCGTTTCCTGGCATCGGCGATGTCTTACTATCCCCCACCATGATAAGCCATCCTTTGGCATATGTCGCACGACACCCCCAACATTTGGCACCCACCGTGGGTCCTAGTGCACCATCGTCCGGAGATCCGTTCTGGATGGGAACCTTGTTCCTCCCTAGCGAGCGCAGCCAGCCTGGCACGCCCGATGGTGCTTGCGCCGATGCGCTGCATGGTGTGGAAGTCGCCTGCGCGGCGGCTTGCCTCGCCTATCTTGTTGGTGAGATCCGCCTCTCTGACGAGCCCGTGCCCGACGCGGGCGCACTCAGCTCTGAGAGCTGCTTCGTCGACCTCCTTGGCAAGCTCCTCATCGCCAACGAGCCCGCCACTGACCTGGAGTCGGTTGGCTCCACCGACCCGATGCTTGTCGACACAGACACGGCCTCCTTCGACTCTTTCCCCGCCAACGTGGTGGTCATCGATGACCCGCTCCCTCGTGTGGAGAGCGGCGGCAGCACCGTCACGGAGGTGCTTGTCATCAGCCACGATGGGGCCTCCGGAGGAGCCGGCCAGGACCCATTGCAGGCAGTAATGCGGGACCTGTCCACGCCCATTACGGCAGACGCTGATGCTGAGACGCTGGAGGCCTGCCGCGTCTCGCTCATTGAAAACGCCAAGAAGTTGGCTACCAGGAGACGCCTCTCCGAGGCCTTCCAGTGCGAGGTCGACCGCACTGTTGGCGGCACGCCGACTGCTGGTGGTCCTAGCCGCGTGGGAACGGTCCGACAGCGAGGCGGTGCCGTCGCAAACATGTTTGGAGTAGACCGCCCTGTCTACGTGACGCCTGTGGAGAACATACGTGCTTCCCAGACGGCAACAAACGAGCTGGTCCACCTGGAGGGCGATGAACATATCTACATGACAGAGCTTGTTCAGCAGCTTATCGACGCGGTGGCCACCCTGCAAGAAGCCGGCTGCCGTGCAGAAGAGCTCGACCGACGAGTGGAGAACCCGCCCCTATGCCAAGAGCATGGCGCAACTTCCCGGGCGCCGACAGGTGGCGTCCGCGATAGCCGAGACAAGGAGCCGGCTGCCAGCCGCAGCCGGACATGCATCACCTTCGAGCATGACCAAGTAGGCCGCCCACGAGCAGTGGAACAACAGGGTGACTATCCGCCTCCTCCGCCTCCTCGAAGGGAGAGGCGCATTTCCCCGCCGCCCATTGACCACCCGACACTCGGCAACCGGCTAGGCCGCCGAGAGGGAGTCGGAGAGAACGACACCTGCCATCGGATTGACCGCCTGGCGTGATCCCTGGCGCTAGAAGAAGAAGACACGATGGGCCCGCCTTGCTTCGGCCCCCGCATTCGCAACGAGCCCTTCCCGAAAGGGTTCTCGCTCCCAAGAGACACGCCCAAGTACAATGGCTCTATGAAGCTGGAGGATTGGCTGGTGGACTATTCCACAGCCGTCAGCATAGCAAACGGCAACAAGCGCGTTGCCGTGAAGTACGTCCCGCTCATGCTCCAGGGCATGAATCGGACGTGGCTTAACAGCCTCAAGCCCTACAACGTCAACAGCTGGGTGGATTTCACCGAAGTGTTCATCCGCAACTTCACCAGCACCTACAAACGGCCGCCCAAGCCCCGCCAGCTCTCGCTGTGCGTTCAAGGCCTAGATGAGTCCACTCGCGACTACCTAACGCGGTGGGCTAAACTGCGCAACTCATGCGAAGGGGTGCACGAGGTCCAGGCGATCGAGTACTTCACCACCGGGTGCCGAGAGGGCACCTTGCTCAAGCACCAACTCCTCTGTGACGAGCCTGCTACACTCGATGAACTGCTGATCATAGTAGACAAGTACGCCACTGCCGACTCATCCATGAAGTCGGAGCTCCGAGTGGACACTTTCGGAAAGGTGCTCCCTCCGGCCCCCAGGACGATGGCTGCCGAAAACAGTCGGCGGCAACAACTGGACGATAACAAGCGCAAGGCCCGCTGTCGGCTTCCACTAACCGGCAGGTGGCGACAATCGAAGATCAGCAGCCTGAAGGACAACCTGACCCCAAGCGCCAGAAGGGCGGTAAGACTTCTTGGCTACCCGCTTTCTCCTACGAGAAGACCCTTGATGCTCCCTGCAAGTTCCACAGCGGCGCAAAGCCGTCCAATCACACCACTCAGAAGTGCCACTGGCTCACCCGAATCTCCAAGGGCGAAGGACTGCTGCCCCCTCCGCCTACTGGTCTGCCGCCGCCTCCTCCCCAGCAACCGACGTCCTGACCAGCAGTCGGCGCCATTCAAGATGATTACCCCACAGAACATGGAGCATACGTCGTCTTCACCAGTGTGGCTGACGATCAGCGTACTCAGCGTCAACAACACTGGGAGGTGAACGCTGTTGCTTCAAGTGCTCCAGAATTCATGCATTGGTCCGAGAAGCCCATCAGCTAGAGCCGAGTTGACCACTCGGAGGTGATGCCTTCTCCGGGTTCTTATGGTCTGGTACTGGATGCCACCCTTGCAATGGAGAGGCAAGCTGCTCGTTTTTCCTGAATTCTGATAGATGGCGGCAGCAGCATCAACATCCTATACCCCGATACCATGGAAAAGTTATGCATTAAAGAGAGGCAGCTCCAGCCCAGTCAGACTGTTTTCCATGGTATTGTGCCCGACCTGTCCTGCTCACCAATTGGCAAGGTCAAGATAGATGTCATTTTCGGAGACAAAGATCATTTCTGCCATGAGGCTATCTGGTTTGAGGCGGTGGACCTCGAGAGCCCTTATCATGTACTCCTAGGCCGACCGGCTCTAGCCAAGTTCATGGCGGTGCCACACTATGCCTACTTCAAGATGAAGATGCCAGGGACCAAGGGCATTATCACGATAACTAGAGACTATGAGAAGTCGGCTGATCGTGCTGCAGCTAGTAGCCGGCTGGACCGGGTGGTGGCCATTAGCAGCAAGCAGACTGACATGTCACCAGAGCCCAAAGAATCAGAGACCCAGGGCTCCTTTCAGCCGGCCAAAGAGACAAAGAAGATTCCCTTGGACTTAGAGCACTCGAAAAGGCATGCTGTCATAGGGGCCAACCTTCACAGCAAATAGGAAAGCGAGCTCGTCGATTTTCTTCGTGAGAATCGGGACATCTTCGCATGGTCTCCCAAGGACATGCCAGGTGTTCCGACAGATTTCGCCGAGCACAAGCTACATGTCAGATCAGATGCCAAGCAGGTCAAACAAACCCTCCACGAACTATCGGAGGAGAAGAGAAGAATTGTTGGTGAGGAGATAGCCCGGCTTCTGGCAGCCGGCTTGATCATGAAAGTATTTTTTTCTGGAGTGGCTCGCCAACCCAGTCCTTGTACTAAAGAAGAACAACAAGTGGCGCATGTGCATTGATTACACCAGTCTCAATAAAGCTTGTCCCAAGGATCCGTTTGCTTTGCCTCAGATTGACCAAGTGATAGACTCCACAGCCGTATGCGAGTTGTTGAGCTTTTTGGTTGCTAATTCTGGATACCACCAGATCAAGTTGAACCCGGCAGACTGCCTAAAGACCACCTTCATCACACAATTCAGAGCCTTCTGCTACCTGACTATGACATTCGGCTTGAGAAACGCTGGTGCCACCTTTCAGCGTTGCATGCAGAAGCGCCTCCTTAAGCAACTTGGCAGAAATGCCCACATCTATGTAGATGAAATTGTGGTGAAGACGGAGAAGCGCGGCACTCTCTTGGAAGATCTCAAGGAAACTTTTGAAAATCTGCGCCGGTTTCAAATCAAGCTCAACCCGGAGAAATGCGTCTTTGGGGTACCAGCCGGCCAACTCCTTGGTTTCCTGGTCTCAGAACGCGGCAATGAGTGAAACCCTATGAAGATCAAAGCCATTGAGAGGATGGAGAAGCCCACCCGACTACGAGACATTCAGAAGTTCACCGGCTGCTTGGCATCCATCAGCCGCTTCATTAGTCAGCTGGGTGAGAAGGCTCTTCCCCTGTACCAGCTCATGAAGAAAACCACTCACTTCGAATGGAACAATAAGGCGGACGAGGCCTTTCTCTAGCCGAAGAAGATGCTGACTACCCCGCCTGTCCTAACAGCCCCGACTGCCAAAGAGCCAATGTACCTCTACATCGCCGCCACCAGTCGGGTGGTCAGCACTGTCATAGTGGTGGAGCGCCCAGAGGCCGGCAGGGCACAGCCGGTCCAGAGGCCTGTGTATTAGTTGAGCGAGGTGCTGTCCTCCTCAAAGCAGAATTACCCCCACTACCAGAAGATGTGCTACGGCGTGCACTTTGCTGCCAAGAAGCTGAAGACCTATTTTCAAGAGCACCCCGTCACGGTTGTCTACATGGCACCACTTGCCGAGATCATGGGCAACAGAGATGCATCTGGTCGAGTGGCCAAATCGGCCATCAAGTTGGCTCCCTACACCATCTTCTACCAGCCACGCACCACCATCAAGTCCCAAGCACTGGCTGACTTCCTCATCGACTGGGCCGAGACCCAGCACCTGCCGCCTGCTTCGGACTCCACCCATTGGCGAATGCACTTTGATGGCTCAAAAATGCGCACCGGCTTGGGAGCCGGAGTTGTTCTCACCTCTTCCAAAGGCGACAAGCTCAGATACACATTGCAAATTCACTTCGCCGCCTCCAACAATGTGGCCGAGTATGAGGCGCTAGTACACGGCCTCTGGCTGGCCAAAGAGATCGGCATCCGCCGGATCCTGTGCTACGGCGACTCCGTCTTGGTGGTCCAACAATCGTCTGGGGACTAGGATGCCAAGGATGCAAATATGGCAAGTTACCGCTTCCTTGTTCAGCAGCTCAGCAGATATTTTGAGGGGTGTGAGTTCCTTAACGTGCCACGAAACAAAAACGAGCCAGCTGATACCCTGGCATGGATCGGCTCCACCCGTTAAGCAATACCAGCTGCCGTCTCCCTTCAGTGCCTCCGTAAGCCATCGATCAAGCCTTCTCCAGAGTCTGAGTCTATCTTCGTGCCGGCTGCTCCCAAAGCAGTCGGATCCGGCTCAAGAGCTTGAGCAGCCAGCCCGGGGACCTCGGCAGGCGGCACAGGGACTGCGGCAGTCGCACCCGGCCCGGGGACTTCATAGCCCGGCCTGGGGGCTGCAGCAACTGGCTCGGGGACTTCACCAAATGGCTCGGAAACTGCAGTAGCCACACCCGACCGGGGGACTTCACAGCTCAGCCCAGGGGCTGCGGCAGTTGGCCCAGAGACTTCAACAACTCAGCAAGCGACGGTCGACCCCAACCCGCCACCTCCCAACGCAACCGCTCTAGTACAAGTGGCCGTAGTAGCAGTAGAAGAAATTCAAGCACCATCGTGGGCACAACCCATCCTCAAGTTCCTGGTGACCAGAGAACTGCCGGCTGATGAGATCTCGGCTCGGCAAGTGCAGCGCCGAGCAGGAGCCTACACGATAATCAACAGAGAGCTCATCAGGCGCAGCGTGACCGGAGTCTTCCAACGCTGCGTAGAAGCAGAGAAGGGTCAAGCAATCCTCAAATATATCTATCAAGGCGAGTGCGGCCATCACGCAGCCTCCAGATCTCTTGTCGCCAAAGCTTTCCGCCATGGTTTCTTCTCGCCGACTGCTTTGGAAGACGCCAAGGATTTGGTCAAGCATTGCAAAGGGTGCCAAAAGTTCAGCTCCAAGCAACATCTACCGACTTCTGCACTCAAGACCATCCCCCTTACCTAGAATTTTGCCGTGTGGGGGCTGGACATGGTCGGACCATTCAAGAAAGCCTCTGGAGCGATTGGCCGACTGCTGGATCGATGAGATGCCGGCCGTCCTCTGGAGCCTCCACACCACTCCGAACAAATCAACCGGCTTCACTCCATTCTTCCTCATGTATGGGGCCGAGGCCGTCATTCCAACTGACATCAAGTTCGACTCACCTCGCGTCACCATGTACATGGAGGCAGAGGCGAAAGAAGCAAGAGAAGACAGTGTCAATCTGCTGGAAGAGGGCCGGCTGTTAGCACGTAACCGGTCCGCCTTCTACTAGCAGAGTCTGTGCCGCTACCACAGTCGGAAGGTCAAGCCAAGATCGTTCCAAGAGGGAGACCTTGTGCTCTGGCTGATCTAGCGAACAGCTGGCAAGCACAATCTCTCGACCCCTTGGGAAGGCCCATTCATCATCAGCAAAGCTTTGGGCAACGACTCCTACTACCTCATTCGATGCACAGAAGCCCAGAGCACGCAAGAGAGACAACTCCCGTAAGGAATCGGAGCACCCATGGAATGCAAATCTCCTTCAAAGATTTTACAGTTGAATGCAGTATGTACCATGCTATCTTTTTTATTAAATGCTAAGACATCAGGACCCTCAAGGAGCACTCGGGGGCTACCCTCTATCTATATGACAAGTTCTATATCTATGAATGTGTTATTTCGTTATTCTGCCTGGCACCGGGTTCGACCAGTAGGCCCGGGGGCTTGCCGCCTTGTACTATGCCAATGCTACCTGCAGTCAGACAAGTAGCATGCCGGCACCTAAGCCATCTCTTGCCATCAGCCGTAGCTCATAAAACGACTGTTCGGCTGGCAAGAGTTAAAGACGAGAAATGGTGCGCACACGAAAAATGGCTAAGGACCAAAGCATTCGCATAGGCCAAGCCGGCTCCCCGCCTTGCCGACTGGCTGTTGAGCAGCCGGCCGGCTGATTTTTACAACTTAACTTGCTATGCTCTAAGGCTAAGTACTTGCCTTCCCAAAAATTTCCAAGTGCTTGACCCAGCCACAGACCGCAGAGCGGTTGTCCGGTTGGCAAGACGACAGTTAAAGGGAAAGCGGTAAAGGAAAAAGTTAAAAGAGCATAAGAGCAAGGCAAGTTGGAAATTGGTAAAGATAATTTACATAGCAAAAGGCCCTTGGCCAGCATTCAGCAGAGTTTGAATTCACCCCCAGCGGGTGGAACTGCGCAAATCTAACAAATCTGTTCAAAAGAAATTACAAAACAGGAAGAAAAGATAACTTGGCCGCCTAGGCCAGAGGAGCAGAAGCCGGATCGGAGGGGTCGGTGGAGGTCGAAGCTTCGGGTGGTGGAGCGGCCGCCTGGATGATCTCGGCCTGGTAGACACTAGCGGTAGTCGGCTCGTCGGCATGCCGCCCGTTGGTCGAGACTTGGTCAGGATGAGGCTGGCTGTCGCCTCCATCATCTGGCGCATCGTATTCAGCGTGCTCGTCTTCGTCCTCCTCTTTTTCAACTTCATCGCTGGAGGCGATCTCCTCCATCGAGTCCTCGCCGCCTTCCGGGTTCAGCTCGAACCAGTTGGGCGGTGCCTCGGCGCCCTCCTCATTTAGCTCGAGGAGGAAGATGCTGGTGTCCGTGTACTCGGCTATCGCCGCAGCACGATAGTAGAGCTCGGGCGCCACCGCCGCCAATTCCTCGCTGGCCTCAGCAC
Source organism: Triticum aestivum (assembly GCF_018294505.1). Lineage (NCBI taxonomy): Eukaryota > Viridiplantae > Streptophyta > Magnoliopsida > Poales > Poaceae > Triticum > Triticum aestivum. The sequence continues at coordinate 49,842,267 of NC_057806.1, read as the reverse complement.
GGAGAGTGGCCAACTGAGCTAGGCTCAGCCCAGGGTACCACCCCTTGACGAACTCCAGGGCCCACCGCGCGCCTGCACGGGCTGCGGAGCCCTTCCACGTCTTGAAGCGGCCAATGGCCACCTCTAACCAGTCGGAGGTCCGACTAGGGGTGCACAGAATCAGAGTACGTGGCCAGAGGGCGGAGACCACCTGAGCTCCGTCGCGCTCGGTGAGCCGGCTGGAGGCGAGCTTGGATGGCAAGCAGCTACTCGGCGAGGGTCCGAGGGGCGTTGGGTGCAATTTCCGCACCAGCCAGCCTTTGCTCGTCACGACGGGCCTCGATGGCTTGGCTGGCGGCGACGACATGACCAGGAAAATATTCGGCACAAGAAGAAAAAAGAAATATGAACTCGGATGCCGGTTTAAGCGAGAAGTCGGCAGACAAAAAAAGGGGGGATGGCTTACCATTGAGCATGTCCTCGATCTCGTCGTAGCCGTCGGTCAGAGCCTTCTCCCTGTCGACCCAGCTCGAGCGCTGAGTCTCGAACTCGGCCTCTAGAACCTCCTCCGCTTCCTTGAGCTTTTGTAGCGCTGCCTGGTGCTAGTCTGCCTGGTCAGCCAATTTCTTGGCCACGCGGTCGCACTCTTGTTCCATCCGGCTGTGCTCCTCCTACTTGGCGCGCAACGCAGTTTGTGCTTTGCCCAGCCGCTGCTGCAAGTCGGCATTGGCTCCTGAGGAAGACAAAAAAGAAAGGACAATCAGCAAGATAGCAAAAGAAAAAAGAGTAGTCGCTGGAAGATCCGGCTCGACTGCTCAGCAGTCGGCCCGAATCTCGGGGGCTACACCCCGCGGGTGCGCTGGCGCACCCTCGCGTGAATAAGGAAGAAGCACTTACGCCGGCTGTCGGTCAGTTTAGTAGTCCCCTTGACCAGCTCCCGGACGTGAGAGTTGAAGGCGGCCGTGCGGATGTTGTGATAGTCCCGCAACCAAAACAAGAGAAGAAAGAAGAAGAGGTTAGCACTCAGAACTTGCCTTAAGTTCCGAGCCGCCTGCTCAGCAACTGACCCAGAACTCGCGGGCTACACCCAGTGGGTGCGCTGGCATGCCCCCACGGAAGAGTTCAAGAAAATACAAGGATCAGGAGACATACCCGGATGGCGGCCCGCGTCGCCAGGAACTCCTTTGTGTATTGTTGGAGGGTGGAGATTTTCGCCTGGAGATGGGCCTGGACGTTGATGGCGTCACGATTAAGCAAATTTGTCCCGCCTCTAGGAGTCCATTCCAGCGGAGCAGTGCTGCTAGCCTCGGCATCAGGGGCTGAAGAGCTCGCGGCCCCAACTGCCAGCGGCCTTGGCACCGACGCCGCCTTCTTTGGGCGACGACGCCCCGGTGTACGGACCACCGGGGCCAAGCCCACCACCACCTCGTTGCCAGCCGGTGGTGCCGGCGGCTCCTCAAGCCGACTGCTCAGTGCATCCGCAGCCGGCACTTGCAGGGCCTCCTTCGCCCCCAAGATGACGGCGTCGCCTCCTCCACCTTCTACAATCGGCTGCTCATCGCCGGCTCCTCTAGTCGGCACCTTGTCCCTGGTGCTGGCGGGGCCGCGGGCAGGGGGATGATCAGTTGCGGTGCCTGGGCGGATGTAGCCTTCTCCGCCCGTGCCTTGGCGACCGCGTTCGCTCGTTCCTTGGCTCTGGCGTTGGCCTGGGCCTTGGCGGTCGCGTCGGCCTCTTCCTGCGTCGCCTTGGCTGCCGCCGCCTTTTGCCGCTCCGCCTCCTCCCGCTCCTCACATGCCTCCCGCGCATTCCGCTCTATTGTCGCCTACAACTCGGTGCGCGGGTCTATGCGGCGGCTGTTGGCGGAGCTCTCCATCCCCCCGACGATGGAGGCAGAGGCCGACCGCTCAAGAGAGAGCGGGGCTCTATTCAAAAAGACAAGAAAAAACTCAGAAAGAATTATTGCAAGAAAGGCAAAGGGAAAAAACGCGAGAGGAGTCGAAATACTTACGCGGATAGCATTGGGGGCTGCTTTGGGGCCCTTTGGAAGTGGGCCGCCTTCGCGGTGGCCACATGCCGCCTGGTCGCAGCGGCCGGGTTCCTCGACTTCTTTGGCCGGCTGCCGAATAGCGCCTTGGTGGCTCCGCGCTTCTGTGCACAGCCTGGTGCAGCCGATGAGCTCCCGCCCGCCTTATCAGCATCGTGAGGACGGCGTGGTTCGTCTTCCTCCTCCTCATCGTCCTGCCACGCCTCGACGTCGCCTCCTCTGGAGCTGCCTGCTCCGCCGCCACCGCCTGTGGCATCGTCTTCCTCCAAGGCAGCCACCCCCAAGTCGGCTTGTCTACATCGCTCGTGGTCTGGTCCGGCAGGTATTCTTGGCCCTCCTCCAAGGCGCCGGCTGCCGACTGGGATGTGAGAATCTGCACACGTGATTGATTGATCAGGCGGCAAAAGGCAGAACTCGGCAGATGAGGAGAAAAAGAATTAAAGGCTTACCGCAGGCGGAGAGTTTGCGCGGGAGTATGGACGCTTGCCGAACTGCCACTCTTCCTCCGAGAGCTTATAGTTCGAAATGAAGTTCACCAGGCGGGCCACCTCCACATCCGAAATCTCCTTGGTGCACATCCGGCTAAGGTCTCGGTGACCGCTCATCCGGCTGATCAAGTGAGGCCGGGTTTGGAAGGGGAGCACCCGACGCACCACGAAGGCGATCCACAGGTCCGAGGCCTTCAGGCCTTCTGACTCCATCATCTCCCGGAGCTGGGCGATGGCGGCAAGGAAGGCGGCCGACAGCACCTTCGGCTTGAAGGTCTAGTTGGTGCAGGGCTAGGTTGGCGGGCCAGCCTTGTACACCGGTAGGTTGACGAAGTCGTGCTCCGGGTGGGCGTTCTTCATGTAGAAGTACGACCACTACCACAGCTTGACCGACTGCATCAAGCTGATGGCCAGGAAGCAGTTCCCGGCACCCGGATGACGCACTGCGATGAAGCCGCCGCACTGGGCCGCCTCGTTCTTGGTGGCGGTGTTGAGTCTTGTGTAGAAGAATACCCCCACAACTCGATGGTGGGGGGAATGCTGAGATAGCCCTCGCAGAGGGTGACGAAGGACGACAACAACACCATTGTGTTTGGTGTCAGGTGGTGCGGCTGGAGGTGGTAAAAATGGAGGAAGGCGCGGAGGAAATTGCTCTCCGGTAGGCCGAGGCCGCGGATGAAGTGCGAGCGGAAGACAACACGCTCGCCTTCCCGCGGCGCCGGTAGGATCTCCTCCTCGAGCGGAGAACGTGCCCGGACGTAGTTCTCGTCGGTCAGCCGCTGCGTCTGGCAGAGGAAAGTGATGTTGTCTTCATGAATATTGGAGCCATCCCAAGTTCCAGTCCGCGCCATGGGGCTTGGACTCGGCAGAAACAAGGAATGAGTGCGAGTGAGCGGACCTGCGGTGGTGTGGCAGCACTGCGAGCGGGACGCGCTTGACGACTAGGAGCTGCGGTGGCGCTTCGACAAGACGTGGGAGCGCAGCGGCAACAATGAGAGGAAGAAGTAAGAGGGGAGAGGGGCCACGCGTGCGTCTACCACCCCCTCCTCCCCCTACTTATAGCCCAGGCGGCAAAGCCGAAGGGGCAAGAACGTGGGGGTCGTGGGATTAACTACGCCCACGCCCCCATGACCCCGCTTAAACCGCACAGTAACGGCGTGTAGTTACTGTGCTGCGGGATCCCAACCGTCCACCTCGCCCGCATCGGATTTGCGCACGTGCCAATGCACGGTAGTGGCAGGCCCCAGCCTACGGCGACGTCCCGTCGCGCGCGTAGGCTGGCAGGTTGGCCCAGCCGGCTGGTGCCGCGTGGCATGTAGACAGCGGGCGGCAAGACTGTCGCTTGACTAGCGCGCCACCCGGCTCCCGCCGCGACGTTTTGAAGTCATCAGGCGGTCCGCCAGGTTGCGGCCGGCTTGTACCAGTCAGCGCTGAAGGGCGGATGGAACAAGATCCCCAGATCACTCGGAGTAGGAAGTTGTTGAGGCTTCTCGCTTTCTCAGCAGCGGTGCCCCACCAGCTTCGGGGACTACTGTTGGAGTAAATGACCACGGGTAGCCTCATATGCTCCCCATGGCGATTTGAGACATCGGGGCCGGCTATGCCCCTCAAGCCCAAGGACGGAGTGCCGCCTTCTCGGGACCGACTGGTAGAGGTGGACGGCTGCGGGAGGGCGGCGCTCTTTAGAAAAAAGACATGAGGTGGGCCGACTCCTGAACAGGCGGCCTCCAAAGAGGCCGACACCTGGCAGGCGGCTCCTCGTGCCCTCAAAGTCTGCACCACATTAAGGCGACAAGATGGGTATGGCAACAACACCGTCTACCACCCCCGAATCCAGGCTGGAGTGTGGCCACAGTGCAGCATACCAGACGGACATCCCCGTCCGGCGCAGCACTGTTGCCACGTAGCCCACGACATCGCTCATGCTAGAGGAGGCCATGCCCCCACCACAGGCTGTCGGTACGGCCCGCTGGTGGCGGGACCTACCTGTCCGTGAGAGGCCAGAAGGCGGCAAGCTTCGACCAACCGGCACTGGGGGAGGCCAACTCCCAGCAGGCGGCCCTCCCCCTCCCTCAGAGTTTGTGCGCCATTGACCCGAAGAGAAGGGGAATGGCTACAGTGAACGCCCGCCAGGCGGCGGCACTGTAGCCACGCCTTCCTTGACAAAGTACACATCATCAGTGGCACCGCCACAGCGTTAAGCTGCCGGCAGGACCCGCAAGCGGCGGGCACGGCCTGTCGGCAAAGTATAAGACAACCGGAGGGACCCACCAGGCGGCGGGCCCCAGCGGCCGACGGAGAAGCCGGCGACCATGGACACTGACAACCAGGTCCTACACCCGACCAAATTACCATTGTTCCCCTGGGGGTAGGCCTATATAAGCCCCCAGGGCACCCATGCAAAGGGTTCAGACTTTAGTCATCACACACACACCCATAGAGTGAGGAAGCTAGGGCTAGCCTTGTTCTTCTTCCCCCTCTAGAGAAACAGCTCAAGGAGCAAGCTTGTAGCCACCATTGTTGCTTGAGTGATCATGTGGAGACCCCACAGAGCAGGACTAGGGGTGTTATCTCCTAGGAGAGCCCCGAACTTGGGTAAAGTTTGCCGGCGTACGTGTCTACGCCTCATCCCATTTCCTGGCACCAACGACGTCTTACTATCCCCCAACATGATAAGCCATCCTTTGGCATATGTCGTACGACACGCCTGACACATGGATTATCATGACAATCCATGACTTGATGATGACTTAGGATCCATCCACTTGAAACTAATCCGCGGTTCTTTCACCCAATGATATAATAACTCATCATCATCATCGTCATCATCATCATCGTTGTCATCATCATCATCATCATCATCATCATCATCATCATATTAATATAAAACCTCTAACATCATATCATCACCAACAACACTAGCTAGTAATCATCATAGTCATTACAACTATTTAATCATCATAGTCATAGTGTAGCTATCTAATCACCACCAACACTAGCTAGCTAATAATAATCATCATAGTCATTACCACCAACACTAGCTATTTAATCATCATAGTCATAGTGTAGCACATCATCATCTTCAAACTTATTATAGCTAGCTAATCATTCCTGCTGCTCTCTCTCAGGTAAAATAGCATAGAACATGTGTAACACTCCTGCTTCATCATATTGCAGCATGTAGATGAACCTGTCTCCTAATCATGGGATCCGCTTCTGATTGTTGCCCCCTAGTACTTCTCTGTGATCATTCATAATTTTGCTCCAGTCTTTCACTATTAAGCATTCCTCGGATTTAGAAATCCTGAATGCACTCATGTGCAATGTAGGTTGTCTTGGCCGTAAGCTAATCTGTGTCATGCGACCTTTAGTCTCTATCCAATGAGGCACAACTATCATCCGGAGTCCCTGTTGAAGAACATCGTATAGTAACATACTTAGCAATGAAGTTTAGCTTAAAAAATAATGTATGCAAAAGATGCACTAAGGACAAATAGTAAAAATCTTACCACCTTTCCTAAATAGATGTGACCGTAGTTCAATACGAACACTATTAGTCACACATTTTGAGTACTAAGATTTTTAATCCAGGAAAATAATTTGTCTTGATAGCATCAAGATCATGAAGCCATGAAACATAATGACTTATGTCCTCGCAGTTTAGTCCAGCCCCGGGACAATGGGCGGTCATGTCTACCAAGCGACAGACATGTTTGCTTGAATGGAAATAAGTTGTCAATAGAAATTAGTTGTCAACTATTTTTGAATAAACAATATCTAAGACATAAATATGGTTGAGAAACTCACATAATGGTAGAACTGGGGGTGTCTGCACATCGACCCAGATGTCTCTATTACCTTCAATATTATCTTCCAGACGAATATCAAAGGTGATAACAATATCAGGCTCAAATGCATAAGCCTTGCATAGTGCTTGCCAAGTTTTGCATTCAAAATAGGTGTAGGTGTCTGCATTGTATAATTTTGCATCGAAAGTATAACCATGCTCGGTCTTCAAGTAAACTATCTTTACCTCCATAGTTTTCATAGGACTGAAACCTATATTATCCAAGACAAAAGCTCTTGCATGGCAGGGGATACGCTAGTAGAATAGTAAAAAATTTAAATTATAAGTTGAACCAAATGAAGCAGAAATCGTGCTTAATTAAGAAAAAGACTTGTCGTTGTGACTTACTGTATCCACTTTGAAGTTCTCGCCCAGCTTGATGCTGAAGCGCCTATCATCAACTAGGAAGATTCTATTGCACAGGTCGCGCTCGTCGTCGCAGTATTCCCAAATACCGAAATCCTTTTCGTTGTCAGACATTTCCTATGTTCATAGTTGAAACATTAATTGAAAATCGATCTAAGGCAACTACTAGGAAACTCAACACACAAATCCGGGGCACTCAATAGTTCCTACATATTCTAGCACAAGTCATGCTTAAATTCACGACAAAATCCGGCATGACCTTTGCTAAAATAGGACATATCGAGCGCCTGAAATTTGCCAGAATGGAAATGAATCAACACTCCGGCAAAACATAGGCCACTCGGATTTTCCTAGCGATACAAAGATGTTCATACACATACAATGATGCTTAAACATACTCCGGCAAAACATTTATCATAAGCATTCGCACATGAGCACACCGACTAAATACCCTAGTTCTACTCTATTCAACACACCAAGGAGTGGATAAAGAGGAGGTGTACTTTTAGGTCACCGACTCGGGTGTAGAGGAAGTAAAGGTAGCTTGGATGACAATCACTCCAAGGAGACACGATTGTACCAAGCCTGCATATTCCACCGAGTAAAATTTTAGATAATCGAATCTCATATAGCATTCTTTGATCATAAAGTGATAAACTAGTTCTATTAAGCACTTACTATAAATAAACTAGTTCTATTAAGCACTTACTATAAATAAACTAGTTCTATTAAGCACTTACTATAAATAAACTAGTTATATTAAGCACTTACTATAAATAAACTACTTATATTAAGCACCTACACCCTACCTATCTATACCGTAGTTCTAGCCCTAACATCTACCATCCACCCATCTATTTATATATCTATATTCTACAATATCAACATTTAAATTACCTACATTCTATTCAGACCACCTAAAATAGTCAAAAAATCATTCTATTAAAAAACCTACATTCTACAATGTCTACATTCTAAAATCTACATTAAAATTACCTACATTCTACAAGAACAGAGACAATGAAGGGAGGAAGGAGGGGTAGGAAGGAGGGAGGGAGGAGGGGGAAGGAGGGAGGAGGGGGAAGGAGGGAGGAGGTGGGAAGGAGGAGCGAGGGAGGAGGGGGAGTTAGGAGGAGTTACCTCGGCGGCGGTGACGGCGGGGGGGGGGGTGGGGGCAACGGCGGTGGGATGGAGGGAGACGGCGGAGGGAGTTAGGGGGGAGGGGCGACGGTGGCGGGATGGAGGAGGGAGGGGGCGACGGCGGCAACAGCTGGTGGCACTGTGGCGGGGGCGGACGACGGGGTGAGGGAGGGATGGAGGAGGGAGTGGAGAGGGGAGAGTGAGGGGCGGCCGGGCCATGGATAGGATGGCTTTAGCAGTAGTGCTCTTTAGGAAAAAGCGCTACTACTAATCTCTATAGCAGTAGCGCGTTATAAAATAACGCGCTACTTCTAAGGCTAAGCACGTAAAAATAAACATCAAAAATACATTGGTCATCAATGATCTTTTGTGTAGAATCTAAATAGTCAACACGAATCCTCACCTGTTTAGGTAAAGGTGAAGATTCATATTGCGGCCACAAATCCTACACATAAAGTTCAATGAAGACCAAGTGCTTGTGATAGTCTGAGAAGTAACATATTTAAGGTGGTACAAACCCTCTTCATGGAGCGAGGTGGGAATTTTTTTTAATAAACTTAGCAGTAGCGAGTATTACGGTAATGCGCTACTCTATGATCTGTAGCAGCAGCGCCCTTCGTATAAACGCGCTGCTGCTAGAACTAGCTTCAAGGCGGGGTCGTGGCAATTATAGCAGTAGCGCGGCTTACAGGAGGCGCGCTACTGCTACTTTTAATTCAACAACGAGTTCCACTGGAGCGCGCTACTGCTATATAGCAGCAACACCTTATTTTAAAACGCACTGCTGGTAAAATTCTATGTATAGGCTTTTCCCTAGTAGTGATTGCTTTCTTCATGACTTATACATATTCCTTTGACTATGAGATTATGCAACTCCCGAATACCGGAGGAACACCTTGTGTGCTATCAAACGTCACAACGTAACTAGGGGATTATAAAGATGCTCTACAGGTGTCTCCGAAGGTGTTTGTTGGGTTGGCATAGATCAAGATTAGGATTTGTCACTCCGAGTATCGGAGAGGTATCTCTCGCCCTCTCGGTAATTTACATCACTATAAGCCTTGCAAGAAATGTGACCAATGAGTTACTTGTGGGATGATGCATTATAGAACGAGTAAAGAGACTTGACAGTAACGAGATTAAACTAGGTATGATGATACCGATGATTGAATCTCGGGCAAGTAACATACCGATGACAAAGGGAATAACGTATGTTGTTATTGTGGTTTAACCGATAGAGATCTTCATAGAATATGTAGGAACCAATATGAGCATCCAGGTTCTGCTATTGGTTATTGGCCGGAGATGTTGTCGGCATTCTGGGAACGGGGGTCCCCAGACTTGCGTACCTGCGGCCTGCGGCGTGGCTAAGCCAGCAGGCCGTACGGCCCGTCTTCATCAACAAGGCATCCAAGACACTCGCGAGGGGCCAGTCCTCGTGAGGCGGACGACATGAGACCCCCTCTGGAGTGGCCTAGTCGGGCAGGCTCACGAGGAGCGGAGATATCAAGGCGAGGCGAACCTCACGAGGCTCTCGTGACATGAGCCATGATGATCGACACAAGGCGGGCGCCAGGCGGGCTCCAGCGCGCGCAACATCCTTGTTTCCTCTTTGGTGCTAAGGAGGCCAGCGCATGAGAGGAGTACCGAGGCATCAGGCAAAGGTTTCCATATCGGTGCAACGAGACCAAGACCATAAGGACGGCAAGATGGAGGTCATCGTGGAGCCCAAGACGGCGTCACGACCAGAGCCTTTCGCAGGCGGAGACCAACTTTGTCAGGATGGCTTGTACTAGCTTTCCCCCTTCAAATTTGCCCGCCATTGTTGGCTCCCTTCCCGCTCAATATTTGGGGAGAGGACCAAGGCTTATATAAGTAGAGCTAGCCACCACAGTAGGGGCATCGAGCAGTTCATCCAGCACTCACCCACACAAGTTAGCCAAGCACAAGAACACCTCAACCTGAGGAGGCTGTTCTTCCCCTTGTAATGTTCATAATCAGCCCAAGAGGCAATCCACCTCAGCCACACTGGAGCAGGGTATTACACCACAACAGCGGCCCGAACCAGCATAAATCTTGTGTCTTTCTGTGTTGCGAGTTCGTCAAGTTTGTCCGCGAGATCTTAGCGAGCTAGGGCGTAGATCGGTGGGAGGAAAAGACTTCACACGCACCCCAGTGTTTGAACCTTAAGGGTTTGCCCGAACCCCACATCCGACATTTGGCGCGCCAGGTAGGGGTGCGCCATAGCTTACCTTCGATCAGTTCGTCGCTTCGTCGCTCCATCGTCTCCATGGCTAGCTGGTTCCCCATGGCCCTCGCCGGCGAGCCGCGGGCCTGGCTGCTCGGCCACCCTGGATCCACGGTGGCCCCCTGGGGGGGAACTCCGCGACCTCTTCGCCGCTCGCTACGTGGTGCCGGCGCACCACGCAGTCGCGGCCTTGCTGGGCGACTCTCAAGCACCACCATCAGTCCGCCACACCAAGTCGTTCCTCCGTCAGATCGGGGCCACCTCCAGGCGCCCGGGGGCTCTGCTGGGTTGGGTTGCGCCAGAGGCCGACCTCACCTTCGGCTCAGAAGACCACCCGACTCCACCGTCGGCTCCGAAATGCTCCCGATGCTCTGCACGCCCACCATCTCCAACATGGCCGTCACCAAGACCCTCATCGACGGCATTTTGGCCTCAACTTGCTCTCCGCGGAAGCCTTCAGCCTCCTCCACGTGCTACTCGAGCGACTCGGCCTCAGCAAGCCCTTCTCGGGAGTGGGTGGTGGAGCTGCCCACTCTTTGGGCCAGATCCGCCTCCCTGTCACCTTCGGCACACGCGACAACTACCGCACCGAGCTGGTGGACTTCGACATCGCTCACATTGGTCTCCCATACAACGCCATCCTCGGGTATCCGGCTCTCGCTCAGTTCATGGCGGCACCTCACCCGACTTATAACCTCAAGAAGATGCCAGGGAGCAAGGGCGTCCTCACCATCAAGGGGGACACTAAGGAGGCCGTGACGTGCTCAGGCTCGCCTTCAAGAAGCACAACCCGCCGACGCTGGTACCCCCGCGGCCAGGAAGGCCACGCCCACCAAGAAGAAGCAGCTGGTCACCCAAGATAAGGCAGAAACCAAGCATGTGCCGGTCAGCGAGGACGAGTCTTCAGGAGCCACCTTTACCATAGGAGCCGGCCTTGACCCGGAACAAGAAGAAGCCCTGGTGAGGTTCTTGCGCGCGAACAAGGAGATATTCACGTGGGAGCCCAATCAGCTGGTACGGGTCCCGAGGGAGGTGATCCAGCATCATCTAAGGGTATGCCCCAACATCCGCCCCGTGAAGCAGCGAGCAAGACGACAGTCCACTAAGAAGCAGGCCTTCATCGTCCAAGAGACGCGCAAGCTGGAAGTGGCAGGTGCCATTCGAGAGGTCCGATACCCCGAATGGCTGGCAAACACTGTCGTAGTGCTGAAAAAAGGTGGGAAGGAATGGATGTGCATCGACTTCACCAATCTTAACAAAGCCTGCCCCCAAGATCCATTCCCACTCCCGCGCATCGACCAGATTGTTGACTCCACTGCCGAGTGTGACCTGTTGTGCTTCCTGGATGCATTTTCAGGGTATCATCAAATCAAGATGGCGGTGGAAGATGTGGAGCAGACGGCCTTCCTGACACCATGTGGGGTGTACTGCTACACCTGCATGCCCTTCAGGCTGCGCAAAAAAGGCGCGACCTTTTAGCGGTTGATGCACATCGCTCTGGGGTGGCAGCTCGGGAGAAACGCAGAGGCCTACGTTGATGACATAGTGGTCAAGTCTCGCGAGGCGAGGACATTGATTCAAGACTTGGAGGAGACCTTTGAGAGCCTGCGCCAGGTGAACTTGAGGCTCAACCCGGAGAAGTGTGTGTTCGGTGTCCCCTCGGGCAAGCTACTGTGATTCCTCATATCCCACAGAGGGATCGAGGCTAACCCAGAGAAGGTCAAGGCCATCGAAGACATGATCCCACCATAGACCCACAAAGAGATGCAGAAGCTAGCAGGGCGGGTGACCGCGTTAGGGAATTTCATCTACAAACTGGGAGAGCGCGCATTACCTTTCTTCAAGCTCATGAAGAAGAAGGGCCCGTTCGAGTGGAACCCGGAGGCCGACCGGGCCTTCCAAGACCTCAAGAAATACCTTACTAGCCCCCCAGTGATGGTGGCACCATGGCCCCTCGAGCCTCTGGTACTCTACCTTGCTGCGACCCCGTACTCCGCCAGCGCGGCGTTGGTGATAGTTTGGGAGGAGCGCCAAGCCAAGGGCACGCCGTGCCAAGCCAGGGCTGAAGTGGCGTGGGGTCAGGAAGGCACAACAAAGGCATCAGCGGTGGAAGGCCAAGCTCAGCAGGGTGGCATCGCAGAAGCCCCTGAGGACAAGCGGGCCTCAGGGATCCTTCCACCTCAGGATATGCCCCAATCTCCGCAAGACCCGAGCCTCAACAGTGTGCCAGCCCTCGTCGAACACCCGATGTACTTTGTCAGCACCGTACTACAGGACACAAGAGCACACTACCCCATGCCCCAGAAACTCCTGTTCGCACTCCTGGTGGCCTCGCGCAAGCTGCGACACTACTTCCAGGGCCACCCCGTCAAGGTCGTCTCAGCCTACCCATTGGATAGAGTACTTAGGAGCCCTAACTCAGCCGGAAGGGTCGCTGAGTGGAACATCGAGTTGCAAGCATTCCAGTTGGAGTTCAGCACTACCAGGGTCATCAAGGGGGCCGCACTCGCTGACTTTGTGGTAGAATGGACGGATGCCCCGACACCTGAGGAAGGAGAAGACCGGCCCACCTCCCCAGGAAGTGAGGCTCCGGACGGCTGGGTCATGTATTTCGATGGCGCCTTCGCGCACCAGGGCGCGGGGGCTGGTGCAGTGCTCATCTCGCCCACCCAAGATAAGCTCTACTACGTTGTGCAACTCTACTTTCAGCATGGCAAGAAGGTCTCCAACAACATCACAGAATACGAAGGCCTCATATCTGGCCGAAGGCTGCTGCGTCTCTAGGGGTGAAGCGCCTCACCGTCAGAGGCGACTCACAACTCCTCGTCAACTTCCCCAACAAGGTGTACGAGTCGAAGGATGAGCATATGGAGGCCTACCTCGCGGAGGTGCGCAAGATGGAGAAGCAGTTCTCGGGCCTGGAGCTGCAGCACGTGCCCCGGGGTACCAACAAGGAAGCCGACGACATCGCCAGGAGAGCATCCAAGCGGCAACCATAGGAGCCAGTCGTCTTTGAGGAGCGGCTCTTCAAGCCATCAGCTGCGCCACCTCTTTCAAGCATGACTCAACCTCGGGAGGAGCTCCCCCAGCGCTGCATATCCAGCGATCAAGGAAGGGAGTTGCTAATTGACATACACGGTAGGGACCGCGGACACCACTCGTCGTCACGGACCCTCGTCGGCAAGGTGTTCCGCAGTGGATTCTACTGGCATATAGCACTCAACGACGCGGCCGAGCTGGTGAAATCCTGCGAAGCTTGCCAATTCCACGCCAAGCAAATCCATCGGCTAGCTCAGGGCCTTCAAACTATCCCACTCACATGGTTGTTCGCGGTTTGGGGGCTGGATATCCTAGGCCCGTTCCCTCGGGCGCCAGGGGGCTAACGCTACCTCTACGTCGCCATCGACAAGTTCACCAAGTGGACGGAAGTGGAAGCCGTCCGTACCATCCCAGCCGGCTCTGCTGTCAAGTCCATCAAGGGCCTCGTAAGCCGCTTCGGGGTCCCCAACCGAATCATCACAGATAAAGGTTCGCAGTTTACTAGCAACCTCTTCAAAACCTACTGTGCTAATCTTGGAAGGCAGATCTGCTACGCTTCGGTGGCCCACCCCAGGAGTAATGGTCAGGCCGAACGTGCTAATGCGGAGGTCCTGAGGGGCCTCAAGACCAGGACCTTCAAGAAGAAGCTGGAGGCCTGCGGCAGGGGCTGGCACGACGAGCTCCAGTCCTTACTCTGGTCCATCCGAACCACCGCCATCAAGCCAACGGGAGAGACTCCATTCTTCCTCGTCTACGGAGCTGAAGCGGTCCTTCCTCACGATGTCAAGCATCGCTCCGCACTGATGTCTACTACACAACCATCTTCTTGAAGACGTTATTGGGGCTCCAAGTGCAGAGGTTTGTAGGACAGTAGCAAATTTCCCTCAAGTGGATGACCTAAGGTTTATCAATCCGTAGGAGGCGTAGGATGAAGATGGTCTCTCTCAAGCAACCCTACAACCAAATAACAAAGAGTCTCTTGTGTCCCCAACACACCCAATACAATGGTAAATTGTATAGGTGCACTAGTTCGGCAAAGAGATGGTGATACAAGTGGTATATGGATGGTAGATAAAGGTTTTTGTAATCTGAAAATATAAAAACAGCAAGGTAACTAATGATAAAAGTGAGCGTAAATGGTATTGCAATGCGTTGAAACAAGGCCTAGGGTTCATACTTTCACTAGTGCAAGTTCTCTCAACAATAATAACATAATTGGATCACATAACTATCCCTCAACATGCAACAAAGAGTCACTCCAAGGTCATTAATAGCGGAGAACAAACGAAGAGATTATGGTAGGGTATGAAACCACCTCAAAGTTATTCTTTCCAATCAATCTGTTGGCCTATTCCTATAAGTGTCACAAATATCCCTAGAGTTCGTACTAGAATAACACCTTAAGACACAAATCAACCAAAACCCTAATGTCACCTAGATACTCCAATGTCACCTCAAGTATCCGTGGGTATGATTATACGATATGCATCACACAATCTCAGATTCATCTATTCAACCAACACATAGAACCTCAAAGAGTGCCCTAAAGTTTCTACCGGAGAATCAGGACGAAAACGTGTGCCAACCCCTATGCATAGGTTCATGGGCGGAACCCGCAAGTTGATCACCAAAACATACATCAAGTGAATCACATGATATCCCATTGTCACCATAGATACGCACGGCAAGACATACATCAAGTGTTCTCAAATCTTTAAAGACTCAATCCGATAAGATAACTTCAAAGGGGAAACTCAATCCATTACAAGAGAGTAGAGGGGGAGGAGAAACATAAGATCCAACTACAATAGCAAATCTCGCGATACATCAAGATCGTGCCAACTCAAGAACACGAGAGAGAGAGATCAAACACATAGCTACTGGTACATACCCTCAGCCCAGAGGGAGAACTACTCCCTCCTCATCATGGAGAGCACCGTGATAATGAAGATGGCCACCGGAGAAGGATTCCCCCTCCGGCAGGGTGCCGGAACGGGTCTAGATTGGCTTTCGGTGGCTACGGAGGCTTCTGGCGGCAGAACTCCCGATCTATTGTGTTCTCTGATAGTTTTAGGGTATATGGATATATATAGGCGGAAGAAATACATCAGGGGAGCCACGAGGGGCCCACGAGGGTGGAGGGCGCACCCAGGGGGTGGGCGCGCCCCCTGCCTCGTGGCTTCCTCGTTGATCCCCTGACGTGCACTCTAAGTCTTTTGTATTGCTTTCTTTCCAAAAATAACTTTTCCGAAGGTTCCAGTTTGGACTCCGTTTGATATTCCTTTTCTGCAAAACACTAAAACAAGGGAAAAACAGAAACTGGCACTGGGCTCTGGGTTAATAGGTTAGTCCCAAAAATCATATAAAATAGCATATAAATGCATATAAAACATCCAAGGTTGATAATATAATAGCATGGAACAATCAAAAATTATAGATACGTTGGAAACGTATCAGCATCCCCAAGCTTAATTCCTGCTCGTTCTCGAGTAGGTAAATGATAAAAACAAAAAATTTGATGTGGAATGCTACCTAACATATTTATCCATGTAATTCTCTTTATTGTGGCAAGAATATTCAGATCCATAAGATTCAAGATAAAAGTTCATATTGGCATAAAAATAATAATACTTCAAGCATACTAACTAAGCAATTATGTCTTCTCAAAATAACATGGCCAAAGGAAGTTCATCCCTACAAAATCATATAGTTTAGTCATGCTCCATTTTCGTCACACAAGAATGCTCTCATCATGCACAACCCCGATGACAAGCCAAGCAATTGTTTCATACTTTAGTAATCTCAAACCTATAAACTTTCACGCAATATATGAGCGCAAGCCATGGACATAGCACTATGGGTGGAATAGAATATGATGATGGGGGTTATGTGGAGAAGACAAAAAAGGAGAAAGTCTCACATCAACGAGGCTAATCAATGGGCTATGGAGATGCCCATTGATTGATGTTAATGCAAGAGTAGGGATTGCCATGCAACGGATGCACTAGAGCTATAAATGTATGAAAGCTCAACAAAAGAAACTAAGTGGGTGTGCATCCAACTTGCTTGCTCACGAAGACCTAGGGCACTTGAGGAGGCCCATTGTTGGAATATAGAAGCCAAGTTCTATAATGAAAAATTCCCACTAGTATGTGAAAGTGACAAAACAAAAGACTCTCTATCATGAAGATTATGGTGCTACTTTGAAGCACAAGTGCGGCAAAGGATAGTAGCATTGTCCCTTCTCTCTTTTTCTCTCTTTTTTGGGGCCTTCTCTTCTTCTTTTTATGGCCTTTCTCTCCCCTTTTTTTTTAATTCCTCACTTGGGACAATGCTCTAGAAAATGATGATCATCACACTTCTATTTAGTTACAACTCAATGATTACAATTCGATGCTAGAACAAAAGATGACTCTATATGAATGCCTCCGGCGGTGTACCGGGATATGCAATGAACCAAGAGTGACATGTATGAAAGAATTATGAACGGTGGCTTTGCCACAAATACTATGTCAACTACATGATCATGCTAATAAATATGACAATGATGAATGTGTCATGGTAAACAGAATGGTGGAAAGTTGCATGGCAATATATCTCAGAATGGCTATGGAAATGCCATAATAGGTAGGTATGGTGGCTGTTTTGAGGAAGATATAAGGAGGCTTATGTGTGACAGAGCGTATCATATCACGGGGTTTGGATGCACCGGCGAAGTTTGCACCAACTCTCAATGTGAGAAAGGGCAATGCACGGTACCGAAGAGGCTAGCAATGATGGAAGGGTGAGAGTGCGTATAATCCATGGACTCAACATTAGTCATAAAGAACTCACATACTTATTGCAAAAATCTACAAGTCATCAAAAACCAAGCACTACGCTCATGCTCCTAGGGGGATAGATTGGTAGGAAAAGACCATCGCTCGTCCCCGAGCGCCACTCATAAGGAGGACAATCAAAGAACACCTCATGTTTCAAATTTGTTACATAACGTTTACCATACGTCCATGCTACGGGACTTGCAAACTTCAACACAAGAATTTCTCAAATTCACAACTACCCAACTAGCACAACTTTGATATCACTATCTCCATATCTCAAAACAATCATCAAGTATCAAACTTCTCTTAGTATTCAATGCACTTATATGAAAGTTTTTATTATATCCCTCTTGGATGCCAATCATATTAGGACTAGTTTCATAACCAAAGCAAATTACCATGCTGTTTAGGACTCTCAAAATAATATAAGTGAAGCATGATAGTTTATCTATTTCTATAAAATAAAACTATCATCATGCTCTAGAAAGATATAAGTGAAGCATTAGAGCAAATGACAAACTACTCCAAAAGATATAAGTGAAGATCAATGAGTAGTCAAATAACTATGCAACTATGTGAAGACTCTCTAACATTTAATAATTCCATATCTTGGTATTTTATTCAAACAGCAAACAAAACTAAATAAAATGACGCTCCAAGCAAAACACATATCATGTGGTAAATAAAAATATAGCTCCAAGTAAAGTTACCGATAGAAGTAGACGAAAGAGGGGATGCCTTCCGGGGCATCCCCAAGCTTTGGCTTTTAGGTGTCCTTGAATATTACCTTGGGGTGCCTTGGGCCTCCCCAAGCTTAGGCTCTTGCCACTCCTTTTTCCATAATCCATCAAATCCTTACCCAAAACTTGAAAACTTCACAACACAAAACTTAAAGTAGAAAATCTTGTGAGCTCCGTTAGCGAAAGAAAACAAAACACCACTTCAAGGAAATATAAGTAACTCATTATTTATTTATATTGGTGTTAAACCTACTGTATTCCAACTTCTCTATGGTTTATAAACTATTTTACTAGCCATAGATTCATCAAAATAATCAAACAACACACGAAAAACAGAATCTGTCAAAAACAGAACAGTCTGTAGTAATCTGTAGCTAACGCAAGATCTGGAACCCCAAAAATTCTAAAATAAATTGCTGGACGTGAGGAATTTATCTATTACTCATCCTAAAAAATAATTAACTAAGTAGAACTCTCCAATAAAAAATGGCAGCAATTCTCGTGAGCGCTAAAGTTTCTGTTTTTTACAGCAAGATTAACAAGACTTTCCCCAAGTCTTCCCAACAGTTCTACTTGGCACAAACACTAATTAAAAGCATAAAAACTCAATAATAACAGATTCTAGATAAATTATTTATTAATAAACAGGAAAAAAAAGCAAGGAACAAAAATAAAGTTGGGTTGCCTCCCAACAAGCGCTATCGTTTAACGCCCCTAGCTAGGCATGATGATTTCAATGATGCTTACATAAAGGATAAGAATTGTAACATAAAGAGGGCATCATGAATAATATGACTAGCACATTTAAGCCTAACCCACTTCCTATGCATAGGGATTTGTGAGCAAACAACTTGTGGGAACAAGAATCAACTTGCATAGGAAGGTAAAACAAGCATAACTTCAAAACTTTAAGCACATAGAGAGGAAACTTGATATTATTGCAATTCCTACAAGCATATATTCCTCCCTCATAATAATTTTCAGTAGCATCATGAATTAATTCAACAATATAACCAGCACCTAAAGAATTCATTTCATGATCTACAAGCATAGAAATTTTATTACTCTCCACATAAGCAAAATTCTTCTCATTCGGAATAGTGGGAGTATCATAAGAAACTCGAATACTATAAATTGTTTCCACATTAAAAGAGTAATGTTCAGAAAAGGGGCAACCATAATCATGACAAGTTTTATAAATATGATCACTACTTTTTATAGCATAAGTATCATCACAATAATCATCATAAGTAGGAGGCATGCTATCATCATTATAAATTTGCATATCAAAACTTGGGAGACTAAAAAATATCATCTTCATTAAACGTAGCATCCCCACACTACTAGGGAAAAGCCTAGCAGCAGCGCGGGTTTTGGGCCTATTAGCAGTGCGGGGGCCGGCGCTACTAATAAGGCGCTACAGCTAACGTATAGCAGTAGCGCGGGCGCACCCGTGCTACTACTACGTCCGTTAGTAGTAGCGTGGGTAAAAACCCGCGCTACTACAAACCCGCGGATTTTTTTTCAAATTTTTTGCCCCAATTTTCAAATTTCTGAATTATTTTAACCTCTAATCTCTAATCACCCTCATCGCTGCTCAATTTAATCTCTAATCACCCCTCATTATTCCAAATCATCTAACTTCCCGGACGGTCACCCATCCTCTCACTACTCCAGCCTGAGCACGCTTAACTTCTGGGTTCTATTCTCCCTCGATTCCAAGTCTGCACTTGTTGTTTTCCTGACAATAGTAAGATGTCAATCCTATTAACCCTCGGGAGTTTAGCTTAAGCATGAAGTCACACATTTCGCTGTTTGAGTTTAAAACTATTGTTCTAAACCACAATAATTATTTAGTAACACTAATATTTCTTGAATAAGGAGTTTGACCACATTTTGACCAAAGTTTGACCAGATTTGACCAAAATTCCAAAAAACTGAAATAATTATTTAGTAACACTAATATTCTTGAATAATTATTTAGTAACACTAATACGTCTTGAATAAGTAGTTTGACCACAGTTTGACCAGATTTGACTAAAATTTAAAAAAAACTGAAATTTGAGCATAACTTTTTTCCTTTTAGAATTTTAGGATTTTAAAAATTTGCAAACAGGCCATAGGCAGTCTACATCGTATGCGGATTTTCGTGCTGAACATTTTGATATATTATACGTTTTTTTCTGACATCATATGCAAAAGTTATAGCCATTTTACATTTTCCCTACACTTTTTGCAAAACATGTCCAAATTTAAGTTTTTAAATTTTCCTAACTAGTAGATGTAAGAACATAACTACATCTCGAAGGATTTTAATTTTTGAAACATTTTGATATATTATACGTTTTTTTCTAACATCGTATGCAAAAGTTATAGCCGTTTTACATTTTCCCTACACTTTTTGCAAAACATGTCCAAATTTAAGTTTTAAAATTTTCCTAACTAGTAGATGTACTAACATAACTACATCCCGAAGGATTTTAATTTTTGAAGTTTTTATCATTTTCTTTTGCTTTTTACAAAACCAAAAAGGCGATCCACAGGGGGGGGGTAGAGTTTCAAAATGGGACCTTTAGTAGTAGCGAGGGATTTTACCCCTCGCTACTACTATGGCATGTCCCAGAGGGGCACTGTTGAGACCTCTTAGTAGTAGCGAGGGATAAAAACTTAGTAGTAGCGCGGGTTTATAACCCTCGCTACTACTATGGCATGGCCCAGGGGCACGGTAGAGACCGCTTAGTAGTAGCGAGGGGTAAAAACTAGCACTACTGCTATCAACTTAGTAGTAGCGAGGGTTAAAAACCCGCGCTACTACTATGGCATGTCCCGGGGGGCACGGTAGAGACCGCTTAATAGTAGCGAGGGTTAAAAACCAGCGCTACTGCTATCAACTTAGTAGTAGCGAGGTTTAAAAACCCGCGCTGCTGCTACTTAGCAGCAGCACCTGATTTTAAAGCGCGCTGCTGGTAAGATTCTGTGTATAGGCTTTTCCCTAGTAGTGCCAAGCTTGGGACAAGCATTAATTGCAACAAATATATTCTCAAAAACATCATCTTCATCAAACATAGCATCCCCAAGCTTGGGCCTTTTCATATCATAAGCATAATCACTCTCATCATTAATAGTATGGATAGCACCAATAGTATAGCAATTATCATATTCTTCCAAGCAAGTGCCAAAAATATTTTCAAGATCATAAGAAGTATCATTATCTTCCACAATTATATTTTCATGAGGCACATCAGTAATAGGAGCAGCATTATTTGGGGGAGATATCTTTTTACCTCTTGTCCTTTTTCTTTTCTTCTTCTTCTTCACCACATCATTTGTGGGTTCAATCCTCTTTTTGGAGCTCCTTATTAATGAGACTGGTTGAATAGGAGGCTCTTCCTCGTTACCTGATTCATCATAAGAAATAATAGGAGGGTATTGGGAAGTCTCTTCCCTTTCATTAGTATTCTCTTCATCTTCTATTTGTTTTCCTTTCTTTATGTAGTTGGAAATATAATGATTTTGAATACAATTCACCGCACACATATAAATTTCCTCTAGATCAAAGCCAAGAAGTTTATCATGGGCAAATACTGGAAGATAGTTAGTTATACATTTCATTTCTTCGTAACCCATAATCAAACTAAGTTCATTATGATGTGCAAGAGAAATCAAATCATCACAATTTTTGGAAAGGATTAGATCATGAAACAATTTGCATCGGATGGTTAAATGACCACGTTCATTGCAAAGCTCACAAGTATGGCCAAGAAATTTAAATTTTCAGCACAAACATCTATCCTTTCTTGCAACAATTTAGTTTCTAAGTACTTATGCCTCTTGCAAAATCTATCTTCCCTAATTGGTGTGTACTTGCAAACCCAATGCACTCCACAAAAATTGACATGTTTATGGGAGACATTTTCATCATAACTAGTGCAATCATCATTGGTACCATGGATATTTAAAGAGTTCATACTAACAACATTGCAATCATGCTCATCATTCAAAGGTTTAATGCCAAACATTTTAATGCATTCTTCTTCTAATACTTTGGCACAATTTTCCTTTCCATCATACTCACGAAAGATATTAAAAAGATGAAGCGTATGAGACAAACTGAATTCCATATTTTTGTAGTTTTCTTTTATAAACTAGACTAGTGTTAAAACAAGAAACAACAAGATTCGATTGCAAGATCTAAAGATATACCTTCAAGCGCTAACCTCCCCGGCAACGGCGCTAGAAATGGCTCGTCGTCGGGAGTCAAATCTTGACTTGCGCGAACCTCCCCGGCAACAGCGCGAGAAAAGAGCTTCATGTCTACCACACAACCTTCTTCTTGAAGACGTTGTTGGGCCTCCAATTGCAGAGGTTTGTAGGACAATAGCAAATTTCTCTCAAGTGGATGACCTAAGGTTTATCAATCCGTAGGAGGCGTAGGATGAAGATGGTCTCTCTCAACTAACCCTGCAACAAAATAACAAAGAGTCTCTTGTGTCCCCAACACACCCAATACAATGGTCAATTGTATAGGTGCACTAGTTCGGCGAAGAGATGGTGATACAAGTGGTATATGGATGGTAGATAAAGGTTTTTGTAATCTGAAAATATAAAAACAGCAAGGTAACTAATGATAAAAGTGAGCGTAAACGGTATTGCAATGCATTGAAACAAGGCCTAGGGTTCATAATCTCACTAGTGCAAGTTCTCTCAACAATAATAACATAATTTGATCACATAACTATCCCTCAACATGCAACAAAGAGTCACTCCAAAGTCACTAATAGCGGAGAACAAACGAAGATATTATGGTAGGGTACGAAACCACATCAAAGTTATTCTTTCCAATCAATTTGTTGGGCTATTCCTATAAGTGTCACAAATAGCTCTAGAGTTCGTACTAGAGTAACACATTAAGACACAAATCAACCAAAACCCTAATGTCACCTAGACACTCCAATGTCACCTCAAGTATCCGTGGGTATGATTATATGATATGCATCACACAATCTCAGATTCATCTATTCAACCAACACATAGAACCATAAAGAGTGCCCCAAAGTTTCTACCGGAGAATCATGATGAAAACGTGTGCTAGCCCCTATGCATAGGTTCATGGGCGGAACCCACAAGTTGATCACCAAAACATACATCAAGTGAATCACGTGATATCCCATTGTCACCACAGATACGCACAGCAAGACATACATAAAGTGTTCAAAAATATTTAAAGACTCAATCCGATAAGATAACTTCAAAAGGGAAACTCAATCCATTACAAGAGAGTAGAGGGGGAGGAGAAACATAAGATCCAACTACAATAGCAAAGCTCACGATACATCAAGATCATGCCAAATCAAGAACACGAGAGAGAGAGAGAGAGAGAGAGAGAGAGAGAGAGCAAACACATAGCTACTGGTACATACCCTCAGCCCCGAGGGAGAACTACTCCCTCCTCGTCATGGAGAGCACCGGGATGATGAAGATGGCCACCGGAGAAGGATTCCCCCTCCGGCAGGGTGCTAGAACGGGTCTAGATTGGCTTTCGGTGGCTACGGAGGCTTCTGGCAGCGGAACTCCCGATCTATTATGTTCTCTAATAGTTTTAGGGTATATAGATATATATATATAGGCGGAAGAAATACATCAGGGGAGCCATGAGGGGCCCACGAGGGTGGAGGGCGCGCCCAGGGGGGTGGGCGCGCCCCCTTGCCTCGTGGCTTCCTCGTTGATCCCCTGACGTGCACTCCAAGTGTCCTGTATTGCTTTCTTTCCAAAAATAACTTTTCCGAAGGTTTCATTTCTTTTGGACTCCGTTTGATATTCCTTTTCTGCGAAACACTAAAACAAGGGGAAAACAGAAACTGGCACTGGGCTCTGGGTTAATAGGTTAGTCCCAAAAATCATATAAAATAGCATATAAATGCATATAAAACATCCAAGGTTGATAATATAATAGCATGGAACAATCAAAAATTATAGATACGTTGGAGACGTATCACACACGGGTCCTGGAGTTCAATGAAACGCAGCAGGACGCCATGCGGAGGATGGACCTCGTGCTGGGGGAGGAACATCGCCGTGAAGCTGCGCTACGGGCGGCGAGGTACTAAGCACTGCGGCAATACCACTGCCGCAACATCCGCTCCAGGACACTCGAGACGGGCAACCTAGTCCTGAGGCGGGTCCTCTCCAGGGAAGGGCTGCATAAGCTTTCACCAATGTGGGAGGGCCCGTTTAAGGTCGTCCACATCTCCAGGCCTAGCGCCGTGCACCCGGAGACACAAGTCAGGGTACCAATCCAAAACGCCTGGAACATCCAGCACCTCAGGAAGTTCTACCCTTGAAGCAAGGCCCAGAGCCTGTGAAGCAAGGCCCAGAGCCTATGAAGCAAGGACCAGAGCCTGTGAAGAAGGCCGGTGCCTGTGAAGAATCGCCGCCCGTGACACTCTCACATAATAATGAGTTGGGGATGTACACGCCCCGGAGTCTCGGGAGTGCTGGCCTCAGGCCCTGGGGCTCCCGCCCACGCCTAGTGGAAGCACTTAGCTCTACGCTGGTGAGAAGACTTGAAGACTAGATTAGGTGTCGAGCGTGGCTTTTCATTTGCTTTCCATAGTTGGCTCGCTTTTCCTTATTCAAAGTTTGCTTTTGGCTTTCCTTGCTGATCTGACCCCCTCACCTCTCACTGCATTTTTCCGGCTCGGATTTGCTCATGTTCTCTTTCTCGCATGCTTCGCGAGGGGGCTAGTCAGCTGCCCTCGCGAGCATTTTTCTCCCTTCTCTGCCTTCTCGCGAGCCACCCTCGTTCGAGCCCAAAAGCTGGCGTGCTTCTCCTAGTCCGTGCCCCTCGGGTACCGCGATACAAAGTAGCAGGTCAGGGCCAGGGTGACCGACGGATCTTTTAACGCACTTCCTGGCGAGTTTTTGCAGTTCTCGAGCGAATGCAGGCCACCGAGGCAAGATGGACACGAGGAAATGAACGCCTTAAGGAAGAGGGTGTCCCGAATATACCAGGTTAAGTTATCTTTGCACGAAATAACGACACAACACGGGAACAACACGCATAGTGCAACAACCGAGGAACAATAGTTCGATACACGCCGCCTGGGCCCATACTAGTTTCATTCTTGATGCAGGAGAAAGAGTAAAACAAAAGTAGTGTTGCAGCAATCCGCGGAGGCAGACCCCTAGCGACACCCTGAGCCTAGCCGGATCCTTCTTCGCGCTTCACGGAGGCGCGGTGACGAGATGACCCACTGCCGCCTTCAAAGCGGGCGCGGTGGCGCGGCAGCTGGTCGTCACCACCACTGCTGGAGCTGTCCCCGGAGGAAGAGCCGCCGTAGCTGGACAAGACACGGCCGCCCACGAGGGCGGGCTCGGCCTCATCCTCGTCATGACCGTCCCCAAAACCGAGCACCTCCTCACCATCGTTCGCCTCGGGGCAGCACCTGGTGCGGCGACCATCTTCCCCAAACACCCTCACATCGAGGGTCGATCCACCATCGTACTTGAAGTGGAGGGCGCACCGCCTTCCCAAGCCGCGCGCACGGGCGAACGTCTGCCAACCGCGGGCCAGGGCTATGTTGGCCGCAGCGGAAGTCGCGACTGCAACCCAAGAGGCCTTGCTACCGCAACCATCCGCCTGCAGCCAGAGTCCGCCTAGACCGGAGGCCAACAGCTCGTCGGCGAAGAAGTGCGGAAGTTGGAGCCAGTTGCCGGCCGGATTCTCTGACCAGACGACAAACTTGGGCAACACTTCCACCATGTGGAAGCATGGACGGGGGGCCGCGCTACCAAAGCACACCTCCCCTCGTCAACTGGATCGCCATGGCTGGGATGACCCGATCCGCGTGCCGCGGCGCCGCTCCGACGGTGGGCCGTGGCAGGGGACGCGGCGTGCTTGTGCGGACGGCCGCATCCGCGCTTGGGCGCCGGGGAGCCGGGTCCCTCACGAGGGGCCTTTCCCTTCTCGGCGGCGGAGAACTTCCTTCGTGGCGCCATTGGTGGCTCTGCAAGCAATGGAGCGAAGAAGAAGCAAGCAAGCGAGGAAGAGATGGGCGACGGGGGCTCCGCCCTCCTCCCCATTTATAGCAAGAGAAGGCCAACCAGCACCTCCCACGATCGCAGGTAATGATGGTTTTCCTTGCATGTCGCAGGGACTTGTCAAGTCGTGTAGTTGCCGAGTCGGCGTGGGGAAGCAGAGACGCCCACGTCCAATCAACCGCCACACGTCGACCGAGGCCGCATGCTTTTGGGGCCCGCGGTGCTCCGTACTTGACCCTTGGCTTCGCCGCGAAGCCAAGCCCGAGCGCACCTTTAGCCCGGGGGCTACTATCGACGTTCTGGGAACAGGGATCCTCAGACTTGCCTGCCTGCGGCCCGCGGTGTGGCTAAGCCAGCAGGCCGTACGACCCATCTTCATCAACAAGGCATCCAAGACCCTCGCGAGGGGCCAGGCCTCGCGAGGCGGACGACACGAGACCCCCTCTGGAGTGGCCTAGTCGGGCAGGCTCACGAGGAGCGGAGATATCAAGGCGAGGTGAACCTCACGAGGCTCTTGTGATGTGAGCCATGACGATCGACACCAGGCGGGAGCCAGTCGGGCGCCAGCGCGCGCAGCGTCCTTGTTTCCTCTTTGGTGCTAAGGAGGCCATCGTAGGCGAGGAGTACCGAGGCATCAGGCAAAGGTTGCCATATCGGTGCAACGAGACCAAGACCATAAGGACGGCAAGATGGAGGTCATCGTGGAGCCCAAGACGGCGTCACGGCTAGAGCCTTCCGCAGGCGGAGACCAACTTTGTCAGGATGGCTTGTACTAGCTTTCCCCCTTCAAATTTGCCCGCCATTGTTGGCTCCCTTCCCGCTCAATATTTGGGGAGAGGACCAGGGCCTATATAAGTAGAGCTAGCCACCACAGTAGGGGCATCGAGCAGTTCATCCAGCACTCACCCACACAAGTTAGCCAAGCACAAGAACACCTCAACCCGAGGAGACTCTTCTTCCCCTTGTATTGTTCATTATCAGCCCAAGAGGCAATCCACCACCACCACATTGGAGTAGGGTATTACACCACAACGGTGGCCCGAACCAGTATAAATCTTGTGTCTTTCTGTGTTGCGAGTTCGTCCGCGAGATCTTAGCGAGCTAGGGCGTAGATTGGTGGGAGGAAAAGACTTCGCGTGCACCCAAATGTTCAAACCTTAAGGGTTTGCCGGAACCCCACATCCAACAGACGTGTCTCGGTCATGTCTACATAGTTCTCAAACCCGTAAGGTCCGCACGCTTAACGTTCGATGACGATTTGTATTATGAGTTAAGTGTTTTGGTGACCGAAGATTGTTTGGAGTCCCAGATGAGATCAAGGACATGAGGAGGAGTCTCGAAATGGTCGAGAGGTAAAGATTGATATATTGGAAGGTAGTATTCGCACACCGGAAGGGTTCCGGAGTGTATCGGGTACATACCGGAGTACCGGAGGGGTTACCGGAACCCCCCGGGGAAAGATATGGGCCATATGTGCCATAGGAGGGGGGCTAACCAGCCCACAAGGGGCTGGTGCGCCCCCCACAAGGGAGGAGGCCGAATTGGACTAGGGAAGGGTGTGCCGGCCCCCCTTTCCTTCTCCTACTCCCTCTCCTTCCCCTTTTCCCCCTCCAGTAGAAGGAAAAAAAGGGGGATCCTACTAGGACTGGAGTCCTAGTAGGACTCCCCTCTCCTTGACGCGCCCCTTGTGGACGGCCTCCTCCCCTCCTCCTTTATATACGGGGGCAGGGGGCACCCCAAAGCACAACAATTGTCTCTTAGCCGTGTGCGGTGCCCCCTCCACAGTTCAACACCCTCAGTCATATCGTCGTAGTGCTTAGGTGAAGCCCTGTGCCGATAACTTCATCATCACTGTCGCCACGCCATCGTGTTGACAGAACTCTTCCTCGTCCTCAACTGGATCAAGAGCTCAAGGGACGTCATCGTGCTAAACACGGAGGTGTCGTACGTTCGGTACTTGGATCGGTTGGATTGTGAAGACGTTTGATTAAATCAACCGCATTTCTAAACGCTCCCGCTTTCAGTGTACGAGGTTACGTGGACACACTCTCCTCTCTCGTTGCTATGCATCTCCTAGTTAGATCTTGCGTGATCGAAGGAAATTTTTGAATTACTATGTTCCCCAATAGTGGCATCCAAGCCTAGTCTATGCGTAGATGATATGTACATGAGTAGAACACAAAGAGTTGTGGGTGATAATAGTCATACAGCTTACCACCAACGTCTTACTTTGATTCGTCGTTATTGTTGGATGAAGCAGCCCAGACCAACATTACATGACCGCGTTCATGAGACTGGTTCTACCGACGTGCTTCACACATAGGTGGCTGGCGGGTGTCTACTTCTCCAACTTTAGTTGAATCGAGTTTGACTACGGCATGTCCTTGTTGAAGGTTAAAACAACACACTTGACGAAAAATCATTGTGGTTTGATGCGTAGGTAAGATCGGTTCTTGCTAGAAGCCCATAGCAGCCACGTAAAACTTGAAACAACAAAGTAGAGGACGTCTAACTTGTTTTTGTAGGGCATGTTGTGATGTGATATGGTCAAGACGTGATGAGATATAAATTTTTGTATGAGATTATCATGTTTTGCAAAAGTTATCGGCAACTGGCAGGAGCCTTATGGTTTTCTCTTTATTGCATAAGATGCAAGTGCGATATAATTGCTTTACTTTATCACTATGTGATAGCAATAGTTGGTTAGACAACCATGTGACGACAAGTTGATAGAGATCAAGATGATGGAGATCATAGTGTCATGCCGGTGGCGATGGAGATCATGACGGTACTTTGGAGATGGAGATCAAAGGCACAAGATGATAATGGCCATATCATGTCACATATTTTGATTGCATGTGATGTTTATATTTTATGCATATTATTTTTCTTAGTACGACGGTAGCATTATGAGATGATCCCTTACTAAAATTTCAAGGTATAAGTGTTCTCCCTGAGTATGCACCATTGCGACAGTTCGTCGTGCAGAGACACCACATGATGATCGGGTGTAATAAGCTCTACGTTCACATACAACGGGTGCAAGCCAGTTTTGCACGTGCAGAATACTTGGGTTAAACTTGACGAGCCTAGCATATGTAGATATGGCCTCAAAACACTGAGACCGAAAGGTCGAACATGAATCATACAGTAGATATGATCAACATAGAGATGTTCACCATTGAAAACTACTCCATCTCACGTGATGATCGGACATGGTTTAGTTGATATGGATCACGTGATCATTTAGATGACTAGACGGATGTCTATCTAAGTGGGAGTTCTTAAGTAATATGATTAACTGAACTTTAATTTATCATGAACATAGTCTTGATAGTATTTGCAAATTATGTTGTAGATCAATAGCTCATGTTATAGCTCCCCGTTTATTTTTGATATGTTCCTAGAGAAAAATAAAGTTGAAAGATGGTAGCAATGATGCAGACTGGATCCATGATGTGAGGATTATCCTCATTGCTGCATAGAAGAATTATGTCCTTGATGCACCGCTAGGTGATGGACCTTTTGTAGGAGCAGATGCAGACGTTATGAACGTTTGGCAAGCTCGGTATGATGACTACTTGATAGTTTCATGCGCCATGATTTACGGCTTAGATCCGGGACTTCAAAATGTTTTGAATGCCATAGAGCATATAAGATGTTCCAAGAGCTGAAATTGGTATTTCAGACTCATGCCCAAATCGAGAGGTATGAGACCTCTGACAAGTACTTTGCCTACAAGGAGGAGAATAGCTCAACCAGTGAGCATGTGCTCAGAATGTCTGAGTACTACAGTCGCTTGAAACAAGTGGGAGTTAATCTTCCAGATAAGATAGTGATTGACAGATTTCTCTAGTCGCTATCACCAAGTTACTGGAACTTCATGATGAACTATAATATCCAAGGGATGGAAAAGACAATTCCCGAGCTCTTCGCAATGCTAAAGGTTGCGGAGGTGGAAATCAAAAAGGAGCATCAAGTGTTGATGGTTTACAAGACCACTAGTTTCAAGAAAAAGGGCAAAGGGAAGAAGGGGAACTTCAAGAAGAATAGCAAGCAAGTTCCTACTCCCGAGAAGAAGCCCAAGTCTGGACCTAACCCTGAAACTGAGTACTTCTATTGCAAAGGGACTGGTCACTGGAAGCGGAACTGCCCCAAGTATTTGGCGGATACGAAGGATGGCAAAGTGAAAGGTATACTTGATATACATGTTATTGATGTGTACTTTACTAGTGTTCATAGTAACCCTAGGGTATTTGATATTGGTTCAGTTGCTAAGATTAGTAACTCGAAACAGGAGTTACAAAATGAACAGAAACTAGTTGAGGGCGAGGCAACGATGCATGTTGGAAGTGATTCCAAGGTTGATAAGATCACCATCGCATACTCCCTCTACCTTCGGGATTAGTGTTGAACCTAAATAAATGTTATTTGGTGTTTGCGTTGAGCATGAATATGATTGGATCATGTTTATTGCAATATAGTTATTCATTTAAGTCAGAGAATAATTATTGTTCTGTTTACATGAATAAAACCTTCAATGGTCATACACCCAATGTGAATGGTTTGTTGAATCTCGATCATGGTTATACACATATTCATAATATTGATGCCAAAAGATGCAAAGTTAATAATGATAGTGCAACAAATTTGTGCCACTGCCATTTAGGTCATATTAGTGTAAAGCGCATGAAGAAACTCCATGTGGATGGACTTTCGGAATCACTTGATTATGAATCATTTGATGCTTGCGAACCATGCCTCATGGGCAAGATGACTAAGACTCCGTTCTCTGGAACAATGGAGCAAGCCACTGACTTATTGGAAATAATACATACCGATGTATGCGGTCCGATGAGTGTTGAGGCTCGCGGCGGGTATCATTATGGTTTGAGAAGATATGGGTATATCTACTTAATGAAACATAAGTCTGAAACATTAGAAAAGTTCAAAGAATTTCAGAGTGAAGTGGAAAATCATCATAACAATAAAATAAAGTTTCTATGATCTGATCATGGAGGTGAATATTTGAGTTATGAGTTTGGTCTTCATTTGAAACAATGTGGAGTAGTTTCGCAACTCACGCCACCTGGAACACCACAGCGTAATGGTGTGTCCGAACATCATAATCGTACTTTATTAGATATGGTGCGATCTATGTTGTCTCTTACCGATTTACCGCTATCATTTTGGGGTTATGCATTAGAGATGGCTGCATTCACGTTAAATAGGGAACCATCTAAATCCGTTGAGACGACACCGTATGAACTATGGTTTGGCAAGAAACCAAAGCCATCGTTTCTTAAAGTTTGGGGTTGCGGTGCTTATGTGAAAAGGTTTCAAATTGATAAGCTCGAACCCAAATCGGAGAAGTGTGTCTTCATAGGATACCCAAAAGAAACTGTTGGGTACACCTTCTATCACAGATCCAAAGGCAAGATATTTGTTGCTAAGAATGGATCCTTTCTAGAGAAGGAGTTTCTCTCAAAAGAAGTGAGTGGGAGGAAACTAGAACTTGATGAGGTAATTGTACCTTCTCCCGATTTGGAAATTAGTTCATAACAGAAATCAGTTCTTGTGATTCCTACACCAATTAGTAACGAAGCTAATGATGATGATCATAAGACTTCAGATCAAGTTACTACCGAACCTCGTAGGTCAACCAAAGTACGATCTGCACTAGAGTGGTACGGTAATCCTGTTCTGGAGGTCATGTTACTTGACCGTGACGAACCTACGAACTATGAGTAAGTGATGATGAGCCCAGATTTCGCAAAATGGCTTGAGGCCATGAAATCTGAGATGTGATCCATGTATGAGAACAAAGTATGGACTTTGATTGACTTGCCCGATGATCGGCGAGCCATTGAGAATAAATGGATCTTCAAGAGAAAGATGGACACTGATAGTAGTGTTACTATCTACAAAGCTCGAATTGTCACAAAAGGTTTTCGACAAGTTCAAGGTGTTGACTATAATGAGATTTTCTCCCTCGTATCGATGCTTAAAAGTCTGTCCGGATCATGTTAGCAGTTGCCGCATTTTATGAAATCTGGCAAATGGATGTCAAAATTGTATTCCTTAATGGATTTATTAAAGAAGAGTTGTATATGATGCAACCAGAAGGTTTTCTCAATCCTAAAGGTGCTAACAAAGTGTGCAAAGCTCCAGCGATCCATCTATGGAGTGGTGGAAGCATCTCGGAGTTGGAATATACGCTTTGATGAGTTGATCAAAGCATATAGTTTTATACAGACTTGCGGTGAAACCTGTATTTACAAGAAAGTGAGTGGGAGCACTACAACCTTTCTGATAGGTATATGTGAATGACATATTGTTGATCGGAAATGATGTAGAATTTTCTGGAAAGCATAAATGAGTGTTTGAAAGGATATTTTCACAGAAAGACCTCGGTGAAGCTACATACATACTGGGCATCAAGATCTATACAGATAGATCAACATGCTTGATAAGACTTTCGATGAGTACATACCTTTATAAGATTTTGAAGGAGTTCAAAATGGATCAGTCAAAGAAGGAGCTCTTGCCTGATTTGTAAGGTATGAAGTTGAGTAAGACTCAAAACCCGACCACGGCAAAAGATAGAGAGAGAATGAAAGTCATTCCATATGCCTCAACCATAGGTTCTATAAAGTATGCCATGCTGTATACCAGACCTATTGTGTACCTTGCCATGAGTTTGGCAAAGGGATACAATAGTGATCTAGGAGTAGATCACTGGACAACGGTCAAAATTATCCTTAGAGGACTAAGGAAATATTTCTCGATTATGGAGGTGATGAAGAGTTCATCGTAAAGAGTTATGTCGATGCAAGCTTTAACACTGATCTGAATGACTCTGAGTCTCAATCTAGATACATATTAAAAGTGGGAGCAATTAGCTAGAGTAGCTCCATGCAGAGCATTGTAGACATAGAAATTTGCAAAATACATACGGATCTGAATGTGGCAGACCCGTTGACTAAATTTCTCTCACAAGCAAAACATGATCACACCTTAGTACTCTTTGGGTGTTACTCACATGGCGATGTGAACTAGATTATTGACTAGTAAACCTTTGAGTGTTGGTCACACGGTGATGTGAACTATTGGTGCTAAATCACATGGCGATGTGAACTAGATTATTGACTCTAGTGCAAGTGGGAGACTGAAGGAAATATGCCCTAGAGGCAATAATAAAGTTGTTATTTATATTTCCTTATATCATGATAAATGTTTATTATTCATGCTATAATTGTATTAACTGGAAAACTTGATACATGTGTGGATACATAGACAAAACAGAGTGTCCCTAGTAAGCCTCTACTAGACTAGCTCGTTAATCAAAGATGGTTTAGTTTCCTAACCATAGACATGTGTTGTCATTTGATGAACGGGATCACATCATTAGGAGAATGATGTGATGGACAAGACCCATCCGTTAGCTTAGCATAATGATTTTTAAGTACTATTGCTATTGCTTTCTTCATGACTTATACATATTCCTTTGACTATGAGATTATTTAACTCCCGAATACCGGAGGAACACCTTGTGTGCTATCAAAATTCACAACGTAACTGGGTGATTATAAAGATGTTCTATAGGTGTCTCCGAAGGTGTTTGTTGGGTTGACATAGATCGATATTAGGATTTGTCACTCTAAGTATCGGGGAGGTATCTCTGGGCCCTCTCGGTAATGCACATCACTATAAGCCTTGCAAGCAATGTGACTAATGAGTTAGTTGTGGGATGATGCATTATGGTACGAGGAAAGATACTTGCCGGTAACGATATTGAACTAGGTATGATGATACCGATGATTGAATCTCGGGCAAGTAACATACCGATGACAAAGGGAATAACGTATGTTGTTATTGCGGTTTGACCGATAAAGATCTTCTAGAATATGTCAGAGCAAATATGAGCATCCAGGTTCCACTATTGGTTATTGACCGGAGATGTGTCTTTGTCATGTCTACATAGTTCTCGAACCCGTAGGGTCCGCATGCTTAACGTTCGATGACGATTTGTATTATGAGTTAAGTGTTTTGGTGACCGAAGATTGTTCAGAGTCCCAAACAAGATCAAGGACATGACGAGGAGTCTCAAAATGGTCGAGAGGTAAAAATTGATATATTGGAAGGTAGTATTCGGACACCGGAAGGGTTCTGAAGTGTATAGGGTACATACCGTAGTACCGGAGGGGGTTGCCGGAACCCCCGGGGAAAGATATCGGCCATATGGGCCATAGGAGGGAGGCTAACCAGCCCACAAGGGGCTGGTGCGTCCCCCACAAGGGAGGAGGCCGAATTGGACTAGGGAAGGGGGCGCCACCCCCTTTCCTTCTCCTACTCCCTCTCCTTCCCCTTTTCCCCCTCTGGTAGAAGGAAAAAAGGGGGGAATCCTACTAGGACTGGAGTCCTAGTAGGACTCCCCTCTCCTTGGTGCGCCCCTTGTGGTCGGCCTCCTCCCCTCCTCGTTTATATACGGGGGCAGGGGCACCCCAAAGCACAAGAGTTGTCTCTTAGCCGTGTGCGGTGCCCCCCTCCACAGTTCAACACCTCGGTCATATCGTCGTAGTCCTTAGGTGAAGCCTTGCGTTGGTAACTTCATCATCACCATCGCCACGCCGCCGTGCTGATGGAACTCTCCCTCATCCTCAACTGGATCAAGAGCTCGAGGGACGTCATCATTCTGAACACGAAGGTGCCATACGTTCGGTACTTGGATCGGTTAGATCGTGAAGACGTTCGACTACATCAACCACGTTACTAAACGCTTCCACTTTCGGTCTATGAGGGTACGTGGACACACTCTCCCCTCTTGTTGCTATGCATCCCCTAGTTAGATCTTGCGTGATCATAGGAATGTTTTTGAATTACTATGTTCCCCAACACAGGCAACCAATCATTGACCCCAGTTTTAATGCTATGATTCATCACCACCAGAGCTATCAGGAGGAAAGATCGGAGGACCCTATGCAGTTGGACTTAATGTCTAACTCCATGTCACAGAACAAAATTCTTTGAGCAGGAGCACATGCAGTTTTGATTGACACTCAGCAATCACCAGCCATGGAGAATCTCAGTTCAGTTGCCAAGAACACTACAGAGGACAATCTGTCTGGAGACTACAACAGAGATCTCAACACAAGTGATTCCCTTTCTTCTGACATGTCTGCCCCCTGGGTTCCTTGTCCCTGTATATCTAAACAGACATGAGTTTGATGCAGCTAAGGAAAAGGGGCCTATTATTCAAGAAGGTTCTGAGAACACAGAGTAGGCAGTTGATAATCCAACTGAATTAATAGGGCAGGAAGGGGTAAAGATTTGGAAAGAGCATTTTGAACCAAAGTCTGATAGCTTGAACATTATCCAGGTACCTGCTCACTGGGTTAATTTTCTCTCAGTAGTTATGCTCTCTCCTGACAAATTTGACTGGGCTAAGAAGTTTGTTCAGTCTAAAGTTTGGGAGATCATCACCCAAGGATCCACAAACCAATATACTTTCTCATTTGCAGTCCCCTCAACATGCCCAACTGTAAATGCCCTCACATGCTCTCAGCTTATTCAGGTCCAAGGAGAGGAACAGATGGAGAATTTACCCTACAGAAATAGCTTCTATGGAATTCATGTCTACCTCCTCTACATCTGCACTTCATAAGAACATAAAGAGGAAAGATAAGGTCCCACTGGTTGAAACTGAGGTAAGAAGAAGCTGTAGACTACAAAAATTGGCCAAAGGATATAAGAAAAGCATTTGTGAAGATAGAAATTGTCTTTCATGTAATGCATTACCTCCCCCCATCCCTACAAAAGTAGTTAAAAACCTTAACTCTACTTTTTGCAAGGTTAATGCAAAAGCTTCAACTAAGGACCAGTTGGCTAATAGGAACAAGAAGAGAAAAAAGACAAATGCAGCAGTAGAAGCCTCCAAGACCTTGGATAACCCTACAGAGAATTCCAAGGCAGTCAAGGGACAGACTCAACTGAAGGAGTAGCTCTTCCTTCCAGTTAGTTATAGTTTCTAGTATGATTTTAAACCATGAGATCTATGCATATGCATGTTGGGGCACCACCCTATGTAAGACTTGGCTTTGTGGGTCTTGTGATTTTGGATGGTTTATGTATGTGGACTGAACTAGTTCCTGTCAGAATGTTATGGATAAGTTGGACAGTCTATCTCAGTTTTAGTAATTTCTGCATCCAACCATTATGTCTAGAGATTGGACGATTCTAAATTGGAATATCAGGGGTATCAATGATCCTAAGAAATGGTCTGCAATTTCAAATAAAATTGAGGACTCACATTGCTCCATTATTTTCCTTTAGGAAACTAAAAGGGAGAATATCGATAGTTCTTATATCAGAAATTTCTGTCCCAGGAGGTTTAGTAGATTTGAAACCGTTCCAGCTATAGGTGCATCTGGGGGCTTATCATTGCTTGGAATGAATAGATCTTTAAAGGAAGTCTTGTCCACTCCAATGAGTTTTCTCTTACTATGGAATTTACCTCTAATCACAATGGAGATAAATGGTTCTTAACTAATGTATATGGCCCTTGCCTGCAACAAGAGAGGACAAACTTCATCTCATGGTTGCGAGACTATCAAACCACAGGTTGTTACTTGGAGACTTTAATTATATCAAATATCCTCAAAACAGAAACAGAGCAGGAGGAAACATGATAGATATGCTAGCTTTTAATGAGGCTATAAACAATCAAGCACTGGTGGAGATCCCACTCAAAGGAAGGAATTATACTTGGAGTAATCTGCAGGAGGCTCCTTTATTAGAAAAACCTGACTGGTGCTTCACCTTTGATCAGCGGACTTTGTCATACCCTTCTACATTTGCATACCCTCTGGCCAAAACCACATCTGATCATGTTCCTATCATGATTTCAAAGAGGTTATAACAAGGATTTGGTCACAAGAGGTTTTGGAAATAGACAATGCTAAAGTAATTGCTACCAAATTCAAGAGACTGAGGAAAGGTATCAAAATCTAGGCCAGGAATTTATCTGACCTTAAACAGGTCATTGAGGACACAAACTTCATGATTCTATGCTATCACACTCCAGAGGAATTCAGGAACTTGACATTAGAGGAAGAAAATGGTAGGAAGATTCTGAAAGCACATATGGCCTCAATTCTGGAGCATCAGAGGATTTATTGGAAACAGAGAGCTACAATCAGGCAAATCAAGGTGGGGGAAGCAAACACCAAATTTTTTAGGCCAAAGCTACCATCAAATTCAGACATAACAATATAGCCATGCTTAAAGATGAGGATGGGAATGAACACTTTGACCACAATGCTAAATCTGCATTTCTTTACAGAGCTTTTAAAGCTAGAATGGGCACCACCTCTGAAACATCAAACCCTCTACAGCTTCACCATTTGTTGTTGTCACAGTTGGATCTGGAGACTTTGGAGACACCATTCTCTAAATAAGAAATTGATAAAGTCATTGTTGAGATGCCATTTGATAAATCACCTGGCCCTGATGGTTTCAATGCTACTTTTTTGAAAAACTGCTGGGACATAATTGCTCATGATTTTTATAAGCTCGTTTAGGACTTCTATGAGGGGACAATAAATCTTCAGAGTATCAACTACTCCTTCATCACACTTATTCCTAAAACTAAATCTGCAGCACCACCTTATGAATTCAGGCCAATCTCACTTCTCAATTGTACACTCAAGATTATTACCAAGCTGCCGGCAAACAGATTACAGAAAGTGATCCTCAAGTTGGTCCACAAAAACTAATATGGCTTCTTGAACAACAGGAATATTCAAGACTGTTTAGCTTGGGCCTATGAATACATTCATCAGTGTCAGCAATCTAAGAAAGAAATTGTCCTATTAAAATTGGATTTTGAAAAAGCCTTTGATATGCTCAATCATGATACTCTTATTGAAATTTTGAATGCAAAATGTTTTGTAAGAAGTGGATCCACTAGATTAAAATGATCTATAGCACTGGTTGCTCATCTGTACTCCTTAATGGCATTCCTGGTAAATTTCTCTGCAGAAAAGGAGTGAGAAAAGGAGATCCCCTCTCCCCCTTGATCTTTTTTCTAGCTGCAGACTTGCTTCAGTCTATGATGAATGAGGACATGTCAAGCTCTCTGGTGCAGTCTCCTCTGTCACACAGCTCCAACACACACTATCCCATTATCCAGTATGCAAATGACAACATTCTAGTGGCCAATGCAAATGCTCAAGAGCTCACTCACATCAAGAACCTTTTTCTCCACTATGCTGCCTACACTGGTCTGAAAGTGAATTATTCCAAGTCCACCTTAATATCAATCAATACCCCTGCAACAAAGATGGTGGAGCTGTCTGCTTTAATGGGTTTCAAGATTGGACAACTACCTCACACATATCTGGGGCTGCCTCTTTGCACATCTAAACCCAGAGTTGAAGATTTCGCTCCTCTGCTGAAAAGAATAGAAACAAGGTTGCTCAGTTGCTCCAGTTTGCTTTCCTCGGGAGACAAACTCACTTTGATCAAATATGTTTTCACCAACATGCCTACTTTTTTCATGTGCACCCTGTCCATTCCCAAAACAGTGGTCAAGCAGATTAATATCTACCTGAAGTAGTGTTTCTGGAGGAAATATGGTACTTTGGAGACTGGGACTGCTTTAATCTCATGGGAGAAAGTTTGCAAGCCCAAGGAGTGTGGAGGTCTTGACGTTCTAGATATCTCTACACATAATCAAGCACTTCTCATGAAATTCTTGCACAAATTCTTGAAGAAAGAAGATGTCCCATGGGTTAACATCATTTGGGAAACATATTATCATTCTACTCCACCAGATGAGAGGCCACAGGGATCCTTTTGGTGGAAATCAATTCTGAAACTGCTACCTATCTATAAGGTAAGAGCCAACTTCAAGGCAGGAAAGAGAGATACAACATTCTTATGGACTGATAATTGGAATGGTCAACCTCTTTTTCAAACATAACCTGAGTTACACTCTTTTGCTATAGATAAGAGCATTGCACTTAATGAGGTGATAGAATCCCCAGAGTTTTCTACTCTTTTTCATCATCCTCTGTCACTCCAGGCCTACCGATAATTCAATTCCATGATTGAGTTGATTGCAATAAGAGAACACTCTATTGTTCCAGATAAATGGCTTTACAAATGGAGCAACTCCAAGTATTCCCCCATGAAGATGTATAAATCAATCATGTCATCAGAGAGCCCAAATGGATTCTGCAAGATCTTATGGAAAACTTCGTGCAGAATCAGGCACACGATCTTTTGTTGGATGCTCCTTTATGACAGAGTGAACTCAAGAAATCTGCTTCAATGCAAAAATATGTTTCTAGAGGATTATAACTGCGCACTATGTGCACATAAAACTGAGGAAACTAGCTATCACCTCTTTTGGGATTGCTCTTTTGCTCAGGCCTGTTGGGACTCAGTTCTGCAGGGTAGACAGAGAGGAAGGGGATTGCTCTTTTGCTCAGTAGATGTATGTTTGATGAGGTCTCACTTGCTCTACCTCAACTACCACCAACCATTGCTATGGACATCATCATCATGGGTTGCTGGAGCATTTGGTCAGTTAGAAATGATAAGATTTCCAGATCAGCCGCACCACATATCAACACTTGGAAATTCTATCTCAAAGAAGGACTGTGGGCGGCAGAGTTAAGAGCTAAAGAGAGCAGAGCAATCAAGATAAGGAAGTGGGTTGAGCAGATTCTAGGACAAGAATAATTTTGCTTTTATGTTTCCTAGAGCTGGGATTGGCTGATTGGTGTTCTTTTGTTTACCCTATGTATATTATGTACTATATTTTATTAATAGAAATACCGTAGAACTATTGTTCTACAGTTCTACGATTTCCAGTCCAAAAAATAGCTTGTACATGAACCACTACATTACTCATAAATTTCTAATGTCTATATCAAGAGTCGGTGGCATCGAAATAATCAAATTCCATATCAATGGGCTCATGATAAAAAAGCGGCAACTATGTGCCGTCGACATCAACATCGTTTATCATGGAGTGGACAATCATAATATTAACAAATGATTCCTCCTTGAGGGTTGCTTCCCCGGAATTTAGAAAATCCTCGGTAAATCACAAGCATCGCATATTTGCCAACAATTTTTCACGGCCACCTCACCCTCAATGGAACAAAAACGTAAGAATAGAGGGCAAAGCATGGCTTTTCTTTACCTCATTGCCATTGTTGATCCGATGCACGATTGGGAAGCTGCCCTTGTTTTGCCATCCATAGGGAGGAAGTGAGGAGGGGTAAAGGCATCGGAGGAACCATTCCTTTTCTTCTTCTTCTTTGATTGATTCAGTGAGGACCGTTGCTGCCCGACAAGGGGGAGGTCGCTGCCTCCATGCGGCTGCATAGGCACCTCCGACTGGCACTCTTTGCCGGCAGGATCGAGGTCGGCTATCGGAGGTGCATGAGGCATAGACTATTGTAGTCGCTGACTCCGACTCCAAAGCATTGGGATCGGACATGGGGGTTGCGGAGGTGACCATGGCATCATTGACGAGGACTAGGGATAGTGGGAATCGGTCAGCGGCGGTGCTACTGTGAGGGAGGGGAAGCGGTGGTGCGGGCCGGAAAAGCAGCGGGAAGGGAAAATGTCTTTTGCACCAATTCGGACGGTGTGTGTGATCCAATTCCTCCTCGCCAAATGTGAAGTCTTGTGGGCTACATATAGAGCGTTCTCCATAAATTATGGCGACCTAAGAAGGGATGGAAACTCTTAGAGTGGCATTTTTTTGTTAAAATCATCATATTGGTGGTTATTATATAAATCAGGATGATAATTGTGATTATCCCAGAGTTGCTCATAGCCACAACTTTCCCTACTCATTATACACTTGAGGCCCATGCTCAGAAATATACGTAGCAGTGCACCCTTCATAAACAATCGCTTTAAGATTATATCTCAAGTTTTCTTTTTCATTTTTCATGATAAGATCTACCTCCAGTGACCACACACTAGTAGAAAAGGGGTCAAATGTGAAGCACATTAGTGCCGGTTTGAATTTGAGCCGGCACTAATGTGACCATTAGTGCCGGTTCCAACGGCTAGGCGGGCGGGCATCATTAGTACCGGTTCGTGGGTAACATTTAGTACCGGTTCATGCCACGAACCAGTACTAATGAGGCTGTGTCAGGCTATGGTCAGTCTGGGGCCCCCAGGAAGACCTTTAGTACCGGTTCATGCCATGAACCGGTACTAGAGTTTCTTTGTAAGCTGATTTTTAGTCCCACCTCGCCAAGAGAGAGGCAGTATGAGCGGTTTATAAGCCGTGAGTGCACAGACAATGACGAAGAGTTGCAATGCTCACCTACATGTTGATTAGCTTCAAGCCTTGCGGAATAGCATAGATTGCACTGAGCTATGTGCAGTGCAGTCTACACTATTCCGAATGGCTTGAAGCAAATTAACCAGCATTGCACATCTGTTTTATTTTTAATAACTTATTTGAACTCCGGACTTCTTTTGTGTTCAGTATGCAGCATTCAAAGCGACGTCATCAATTTCCAACATGTTCTGACATCATTTGTTGTTTTTCGGTCATTTACCTAATTGTTTAGAGAGCTAAATGACCGTGAAATTGAAAATCACTACAAAATGAATCCTGAAAATGTTGAAACTTGGCATGGTATCATCATATCACCCGCATAGCATGCGCGAAAGAGTAGAGAGGGTCACGGCAAAAGTTGGTCGCACTTCATGTACAAACTGGACAAACTCTTTCGGAGTATCAGGGTTTCGGACGAGAACTCATCTGTTACATGGCCACTTCAATGTTTTTTAAACTTATTTGAACTCCGCACTTCTTTTGTGTTCAGTATGCAGCATTCAAAGTGACCTCATCAATTTCCAACATGTTCTGACATCATTTGTTGTTTTCGGTCATTTACCTAATTATTTAGAGAGCTAAATGACCGTGAAATTGAAAATCACTACAAAATGAATCCTGAAAATGTTGAAACTTTGCATGGTATCATCATATCACCCGCATAGCATGCGCGAAAGAGTAGAGAGGGTCACGGCAAAAACTGGACGCACTTCGTGTACAAACTGGACATACTCTTTCGGAGTGTCAAGGTTTCGGGCGAGAACTCATCTATTACATGGCCACTTCAATGTTTTTTAAACTTATTTGAACTCCGAACTTCTTTTGTGTTCAGTATGCATCATTCAAAGTGACGTCATCAATTTCCAACATGTTCTGACATCATTTGTTGTTTTTCGGTCATTTACCTAATTGTTCAGTATGCAGCATTCAATTTCCAGAAGAAAATAAATAGACGAAAAGAAATAATGCAGAAAATAAAAAAAATTATACAAAAAAATTACTCAAAAATAAATAGAAGAAAATAAATAATGCAGAAAAGAAAAAACTATATAAAAAACTACTCAAAAATAAATAGAAGAAAATAAATAATGCAGAAAAGAAAAAACTATATAAAAAATTTGTTGGCGCGCTGCCCAGTGGGCCTGCCAGACCTAGGGTGTGCAAATGCAGGCACAAAAGGGCCAGCAGGCTCACAGGGCAGCGCGCCCTAGTTAATTAGGCCCAGAAGCCTGCTATATAGAGAAGCTCGAAGGAGCAGCCGCGGCTGGGTTTATAAACCAGTGCGGCTGCCCTTCGCTCGGCGAGGTGGGACTAAACATTGTGCACCGCCGGCGGCAGCGCCCAACCTTTAGTACCGATTGGTGGCTCCAACCGGTACTAAAGGGGGGGTCTTTAGTACCGGTTCGTGGCACGAACCGGTACTAAAGGGGCCGTTTCCCGCCCCTTGGCCTGGCGAAAATTGGCCTTTAGTACCGGTTGGTGGCTCCAACCGGCACTGAAGACCCCTCCTATATATATGGAACCTACGAAAAAATCAGTTCATCGACCACCAGTAGTTCTTCTCGATCCAAACTTCTTCGCCG
The DNA here is from genome assembly GCF_018294505.1 of Triticum aestivum. Classification (NCBI taxonomy): domain Eukaryota; kingdom Viridiplantae; phylum Streptophyta; class Magnoliopsida; order Poales; family Poaceae; genus Triticum; species Triticum aestivum. The sequence goes on along the minus strand of NC_057806.1, from coordinate 49,799,558 downwards.
CGCACCCGCCGCCCCATCGCGCGCCGCCCTTGCCGCCCCCGCCGCCCGTCGCCGTCACCGCCCGACCCGTCGCCCCCGCCGCGCCCGTACGTCGCCGCCGCCTCTCGGCCGCCGCGCCCGTCCCCCCGTCGTCGCCCGCCGCCGCCCGTACGCCGCCGTCCCCCGGTCGTACGTACACACACACACATACACACACACATTGTTAATTTTTACTTATTTTCTATTTTTTGTTGTTTAGATTAATGTTAGATAAATTACGTAGATAATAATGTTAGAATGTTAATGGTTAGATGAATTATATGGAAAAGATGTTAAATATTAATGTCAAATATATTTTACATGAATTAGAACAAGTTGAACTAGTTGAATTAGTATAGCTAGATATTAATTAGGTATATATATGAGATTATTTGAACTAGTTGAATTAATATAACTAGTTTATTTTTAGTATGAAAATTAATAGAACAAGTTTATTTTTAGTAAGAAAATTTAGGTATATGAGATTTGATGATTTAATCAAAATATTACTATATAGAACTACCTACTTTATTTTAGTAAGAAATTAATGGAACTAGTTTATTTTTAGTAAATGCTTAGTTGAGTTAATAGAACTAGTTTATTTAGTTGAATTAATAGAACTAGTAGGTGTTTAATGTTTCACCTATATATGAACATATATGTTAGATATTAGATGAATTAGTTCAATTAATTAGTTGAACTAGTTAGTTGAATTAGTTTAATTAATTAGGTATATTCTTCGTCAGTGCTTAGTTGAACTAGTTGAATTAACGAATTAGTTGAATTAATAGAACTAATAAGTGTTTAATGTTTCACCTATGAACATAGGGATGTCGTCTGACGACGAACACGATTTCATTATGTGTGAATATTACGAAGACCAGCGCGGCCTGTGCGGCCAAAATTTTTTAGTTGATGATAGACGCTTCAGCATCAAGCTGGATGAGAATTTCAAAGTGGATACAGTAAGTCACAACGACAAGTCTTTTTTCGTAATTAAGCATGACTTATGCTTCATTTTGCTTCACCTTTTAATTTTAATTTTTCACTATTCTACTAGCGTATCCCCTGCCATGCAAGAATTTTTGTCTTGGATAAGATAGGTTTCAGTCCTAACGAAACTATGGAGGTAAAAATAGTTTACTTGAAGACCGAGAATGATTATACCTTCAACGTCAAATTATACAATGCAGACACATACACCTATTTTGAATGCAAAACTTGGCAAGCACTATGCAAGGCTTATGCATTTGAGCCTGATATGGTTATCACCTTTGATATTCGTCCGAAAGATGATATTGAAGGTAATAGAGACATCTGGGTCGATGTGCAGACGCCTCCAGTTCTACCATTATGTAAGTTTCTCAACCATATTTATGTCTTCGATATGACATTATTTGAACCAGTTGAATAATTAATAGATCTTAATTAATATTGACAGCTTACTTCCAATCAAGCAAACATGTCTGGCGCTTGGTAGACAGGACCATCCACTGTCCCGGGGCTGAACTAAACTGCGAGGAGACAAGTCATTATATTTTATGGCTTGAGGATCTTGATATTATCAAGACAAATTTCTTTTCTGCACTTAGAAATGTTAGTACTCAAAACGTGCAACCAATAGTGTTCGTACTGAACTACGGTCACATATATTTAGGAAAGATGATAAGATTTCTACTATTTCTTCTCAGTGCATCTTTTGCATACATTATTTTTTTAAGCTAAACTTCATTGCTAAGTATGTTACTATACGATGTTCTTCAACAGAGACTCCCGATGAATGTTGTGCCTGATTGGATCGAGACTAAAGGTACCATGAATATTGTTAGCTTACGGCCAAGATATCCTACAATGCACTTTAGTGCATTCAGGATTTCTAATAGCGAGGAATGTTTAATAGTAAAAGACTGGAGCAAAATTGTGAACGATCACAGAGAAGTACTAGGGGGCAGCAATCAGAAACGCAACCCACGATTAGGAGACAGGTTCATCTGCATGCTCCAATATGATGAATCAACAAAGCTATACATGTTCTATGCTATTTTACTTGAGAGAGAGAGAGAGCAGCAGGAGCGATTAATTAGCTAGTTCATGCTCTTAGTACTTGTCCTCTCATGTTCGTGTTCTTCATCCTACTTAATCTCAAACAGTGATTTGCTTTTGTGGTGTTATGAACGCTTATAATATCATTACCATGTTGAACTCGATGATATCTTTGCTATGAAAACCATTGGTGATGATATATATGATGCAAGAGTTTTTATATTAATTAATATGATGATGATGATGATGATGATGAGTTATTATATCATTTATGAAAGAAATTGCATATTAGTTTCAACTGGATGGATTCTAGCTAAGTGATCAAGTATATATATGCCATATCCATATTACCTCGATCACTTAAGTAGGTGATCAAGTATATATAATATGGATATGACATATACTTGATGACTTAGCTAGGATCCACACGCATCCAGTCAAACTAATCACCTAATGATTTAACAACTCATTATAATGTAAAACAATCACTAAATTAAATTGAAAACACATAATTAAAGTAAAAAAAACCAAAACACACCAAAACATTTAGTACCGGTTGGTGTTACCAACCGGTACTAATGTTCTACGCGCCCACGGAGCTGGCTCGTGCCACGTGTTTGCCCTTTAGCACCGGTTCGTGCTGAACCGGTACTAAAGGGGGGCTTTAGTGCCCACCAATTAGTGCCGGTTATGGAACCGGCACTAAAGGCCCTTACGAACCGGTTTTAAAGCTCCGTTTTCTACTAGTGACAAGTCTCTGCTTACCTCATTTCCGTGTGGATGCGATGCTCGTTTTTATAGAAGAAGGTAAGAGCAACTTGGCCGACCCTTTCATCTGCCCATGTCCATTTGGGTCGAAGCGTACAAAAACGCCGGCCTAACGCGCCCGCTTCGTGTCCACGGCGACACATTTCAGGCCCGTGAGCATTTCAGGCCTAGATTTGGGTCTGATTTATGTCGGGGCGAACACGAAGCTGATGCGCCGCATGTCCCCTCGTTGTCCATTGCGACCCCACATGTCGGTCGGCCAACCACCACACACGGGGCATGTTTACTGCAGCCACCTACTGCAGGCCCACATGTCAGCGATTGGAAGCTATGGGAGGCCACCCTTTTTTAATCCACGCGTGCGGAGGGGCCGGCCTCATCCACTTCCACTTCCACTGCCCGTCCACATCTATCCCCCGCGTGCTCCCACGCCGGTGACAAGTAAACCCTAGCCATGAGTTTCTTCAGCAGCTCCGGCAAGAGGAAGGGGAAGCATGCCCCCGGTGCCAGCTCGTCCCGTGCGCTTCCTCCTCCGCTGTCGCCGGCGCCTGCCCGCCCTGTGAGGTAGTGCCTGCACATTCCGGTGCACCTGGCGCGATGGCACTAGCAGTACCGGCAGCTGCTGCCATACCCAGACGTCACCCTACCGCATGACTGACATCTGGATCCGCGACGGAACCCGATGCCGGCAGTGCCACGATCACACGCCGAGGAGGTGCGCATGCAGCGGGAGCTCCTGACGCTGGAGCAACACGCGCTTCTGGCATAGCACCGGCTCTCCCGATTAAGAGGTATGGTTTTCCCTCGAGCACGAGGAGAAACGCTGACGCGGCGTCTAACAGCACCACACCAACCCTCCATCGCCCCCTGTGGTCAAGCCGAAGGAGGAGGAGGCAGAGGCTGCGTACCAGGCCGCGCTGGCGGCGGCCATGCAGACCTCCATCGAGGAGGAGCCACGCAAGGAGGAGGAGAAGGAGACCGCCTACCAGGCAAGGCTGGCGGAGGCCACCGCCCTATCTGCGGCCGGCGACTGTGTGGTTCTGCCATCGCCGACGAGGCTCCAACCCCCGACGCCCAAGGCCGAGTCGGCGCCGACGGAGCGCTACGTCTGGACCGGTGGGCTGCGCGAGAGGGTCAGTGCCCCTCCCCCGTGTGGCTCGGTGCGATGCTGGCGCAGGAGGTGGCATACCTCGAGCAGTGGAGGCAGCGCGCTGTGGCGGACGAGCGCGCCAACGGCGAGCGGCTGACGCAGATCGAGCGTGAGGAGGAGGAACGCCACAGAAGGAGGAGGAGGACCGCCGTGCTCTAGACCAGCCGGCGGTGCAGCCAACTCAGCAGGGCGACGTGGTCTGAGCCTAGGAGGCGTCATTCCTCTGGGCTGGCCCGGCGCCGGAGCTCGTTGACCTCACCAGCCCTGGGTTGGACAACGAGTATGTCTAGGGCAGCGCGCGGCGGCTTGGACTTTTTTAATGTTTTAATGTTTATGTGGACTTTGACCGGCGGTTGACCGGTTTTAATATTTAATTATGTTAATTTTGAATGTGATTGATCTTTTTTTAAAGTTCATGTTTAAAAAATAAGGGTGATGCCAGTATTGGGTGCACGCGCTGATCCAACCAAAAAAACGGACACGGCCATCCATACGGTCGACCCAAACGGATGAAAAACGAATGAAATGTGTGTCTGTTTGAGTCAGCCAGTTGGAGTTGCTCTAAAATAGATAACACATACTCTTCCTGCTGCAGGTTATCTTGTTCTCAGATCAGAGATAGACACGTGCACGGAGAGATTCAAAAATCGTTCCAAACGACGTTTCACTCATCTGCGATTAGGCCTTCTCTGTAGCAGCATGGTGATCGGAGTCTTCGAAGACTTGGCAGAGGGAGAAAGATTTGTCCGTTGGCGTGGTCACATCCCTGGATACCGTGTGAACTAGCTGTTTTTTTCTTCGAAAAGGAGTGGACTAGCTGTTTACGTCAATGGTATTACCACGAGAAGGTTGTGACAAATAATTGTGTGTCAATCATATCCACGTAAAACTATGTTTATCATAGATTTGTTAAGGCTCGCTAAGCCTTTAACGATTTAAAAGTTAACAAAAAATATAAAATAAATAATGAAGCATCACTCTAATATAATAAGATGATCCACCGAAGGGATTGTGAAAATATGCATTTATGTGTTTTCACAAAAAAAACAATCATTTCAGCTCACTGCGAGATAAATATATACTAAATTATTTTGCTTTTTAAGACACGCACAATCATAGTTTTTCAATCACTCTATTGGATCATGTTGTATTATAGGTGTGTTGTTTTAGTATTTTTTTAAGAACTTTTGGAAACTTTTACACCGTCGAAACCTTTAACTAGTTAATGTTATATATGTAGTTGTGAACTGTTATTCGGTTTAATGTATTGCTGTATTATTTTTTTGTACACAACTGGAATGTAAAGAGGGGGCTATAGATAAAATGCAAAAATATGATTGTATTTCGTTGAATATTTTCATTGAAGCATCTCCAAGATTAGGTGAGGATGTGATTGCATGGGGGCCGGGGAAGCTCGGCGTCTTCACGGTCAAATCAGCATATATGCTGGCTTTTGAAGCAGCTCACAGAAATACCGCAGAGGCGTCTAGCACTTCGCCAGATGGAAGTAGAAAATGCTGGCAATATATATGGAGATGTGATGGCCGCACTGTGCGCAATTTTTGCTTGGAGATTGACTATTGACTAGTTTCCGACATGGAGGAATAAACACAAGATTGGACTGGAGCTTTCAAGTAGATGTCCAGTTTGTGGTATGGACGAGGAGGACAATTTCCACCCGTTTGTGAGATGCCAATACAGACGTGATCTTTATCTAGCCATGGCCGAGATTTGGATTTTACCAGCCCTTGATTCCATGTTGCCTGTTGGTAAGGAATGGCTACTTCACGTACTTGCCCCTTTGAACGAAATTCAAAAAAATATGCTACTGTTAATTTTTTGGAGAAGCTGGTTCAATCGGAATGAGATAGTACATCATAAACCTGCTCCTCCCGTGGAAGTATCAATAAGGTTTCTTCAGAATTACTTGGATGCCCTAATTGGCATCAAACTGAACTCACGCTTCGATCCGGCAAAGGGGAAGTGCAGCATATCCTATGATGTGAAGCCTAGGTCCGTTGTTGAGCACCCCGTGAATGGCGATACACCTTGGAGGCCGCCCCAGCTTGGCTGGGTGAAGCTTAACACGGATGGGTCTTACTCGTCCGCTGGTGGAGCGGGTGCTGGAATGATTTTGTGAGATAACTTAGAAGCCATAATATTCTCATCATGCAGGGCCTTGTTCTCGTGTAGAGATGCTCTGGAGGCGGAGTTATATGCATGTATGGAAGGCTTATCTTTCGCAATTCAACGCTCCAATCTTGCAATTGCCATTGAGATGGACTCGACTACAGCCGTGGCTATTATTTCATGTGGCGAGGTGGATCGCTCAGTTTATGCTTCTTTGGTTAGTGAAATTAAATTCTTGTTGAGTCTTAGGCAGAATTGTATTACACATGTGCCTCGTTGTCAAAATAAAGCGAGTGATAGACTAGCTAGTTTTGCTAGAGTAGAAGGTCGTACTATGACTTGGGTCGGTTCAGGCCCGGAGGATGTCTTGAAGTTAGTCCTTGATGATTGTAAGGACTTGGTGAATGAGTAATACAAGTATTGTTCCCACAAAAAAGTGTATTAGGCTATTGGTAAAGACTTCTGTATGTTAGGTTCTAACTTCTGTTGTATGAAACCACAAATTTTTATTTTTATAACTTGCTTGCTTTTTCATTTTAATTAAGGTATATCTCAGGTTTTGCTTTTTCTTTAGGAATGTTATCTAGTGAACGTTCCCAAGGAGGAGGAGGATAAACAAACGCATATTCCTAGCAGTTTTAGTTGTAGTGCTAGATCAAACAATGACAATTTTTAAAATAAAAATGTCTTCCTCCGAAGAAACATTCATGCTATTTCGAAGAAAGTGTCATGCGAATATGAACAAACTACTAGCAAAATCGTACATAAATGCCATCCCTTTCAGCGAACGTTCGTCAGCTATTGTGGTCCATTTCTTTTTTACGGGAAGGATCTATCTCTCCAGTTGACTCTAGTTGACCGTAAGTCTCCGCTACCCCATTTCCATGTGGATACGAGATTCCTTTTTCTGGAGGATGCTACAGAGAGTATACACTTGCAGTTGCAGGCTATCATGCTCTCACATCAGAGAGACATGCACTGAGAGATTCATACGCCTTAGCTCCGTAGCATCAGAGTCGTCGGAGACTTGCCGATAGCACATGCGGAGGGCGAGAGATTCATCCGCTCTTACAGATAATCAGATTCATGTCTTTGGTGGATCTTAGAGGTCGCGTTCTCCGGTGGAGCGATTTCATCCGGGAAACTTCCCTTTGGGGTGGGAAAATCAAAGCCATTGACATCACTAACGATTTTATCATCATAGGAGCACCAATCTTCATCAACATCTTCATCAGCATCATTTTCTCTCAAACCCTACTTTATCTTTTGTATTTGATCTTTATCCCAAAATGTCAGATTGATACCTATGGATTGTTAGTAGTGTTGATTACATCTCGTAGTTGATGCTAGTCGGTTTATTTGATGGAAGATTAAATATTCGGATCCTCAAGCATATTCAATACACATCTAATCTTGAACATGAATATGATTTGTGAGTAGTTAATTTTGTTCTTGACGGCATGGAAGAAGTCTTGTTATAATTAATCATGCGAAGTTGGTATTCATTCGATATTTTGATGATATGTATGTTCTTCTTCTTTTAGTGGTGTCATATGAATGTCAACTACATGGCATTTCACCATACATGGATCAAAAGGAAGCCATTAGGAAGTAATAAGTAGATGATGGGTTGCGAGAGTGACAGAAGTTTAAACCCTAGTTTATGTATTATTCCATAAGGGGCTGATTTGGATACATATGTTTCATATTATGGCTAGATTTATCTTAATTCTTTTTTCATAGTTGCGGATGCTTGCAAGAGATGGTATTCATAAGAGGGTTGTTTGTTCAAGTAAGAACAACACCTTAACACCGATCCACCCACATATCACCCGCATGCCGTTAGCTGCTCACATTCATGTCGTTGTAGAGCGTCCGCTCCGTATTGACGCCGGCCTAGAGCGGACGTGACCTTTCAGTGGCTCCTCCATTGAAGCAGCGCGTCGGCTGAGGGCGCCGCTCACGACCCGTTCGCGGTGTCTGCGCATGTTCAATGTCAGAGATGCATTACTAGACGAGGATGTGACAGATATCTACCATTCCCGTTCAATGCCCTGTCCGTTGGTATGTCGCCATTAAGTAGGCTCGCCGGTCGAGTAATCCACTCCGGTGCTGCGCATTGACGCACCCGGACACCTGGCCTCACCGGAATCCGCTAGTTAAAGGTGGCCACACCGGACTAACTCCACACAACAACACAAGCCGCTCGACATCCTCCTCCCATGCACCACATCTGCCATGATTACAGGCGGCAACGCTTTGTGAGAGAGGGTTTCGATGGAGATGAAGCTCGACGTGGCCGCCCTTGCGGGCGCCTGGCAGAGCTGCCATGCTAGATCAAGGGCAGCATGCCGACCAGCTCACCCGAGGTATCCAACAACAAGGACGACCACACAATGGAGACGGGCTCCAACGACATTGCACCGGAGCCCACTCCTGTGCATGCCATCTTCACCATGGAGTAGGCGCACATGCACTTCAACACCGTGATGGCGGAGGAACAGCCTGCACCGACGCCTATGTCGGTGTTCCAGTAGGCGCATGAGGAATAATAGTACAACTTATTCCTCCTAGAACAGCACCGACAGGTAGAGGGCCAAATTAGCAGCGAGCGCGCAAGCGAGGAGGCCGTGGCTGCTGTGGCCATGAGGAACCCCAACTTCTTCGAGGCCTCCTGCGCTCAAGCTCCCGGTTGCCAGGAAGCGGCCACCGCGGAGGCATAGCTGCATGTGGTCGCGGATGAGAACAACGCCAGCTACGCCTCCTACGCGCTGCCAACGAACTTTCGGGAGGCCCGGTGGGACGAGGACAGCGTCGGCGCCACCATATACATCGTGTGGACCTCGCGTCCACCGGTGACGGACAAAGTGCAGATTCCTTCGAGGATGAATAGGGCATGAGAGGTAGTGCCTTGTGTCCCATGTGGGCCGGTTTGTCTCCCATATTATACTCTTCCTCGCCGGAGACCGCAACTTTACTTCATCAGTCTTATCACCGGTGCTCATGAAGACGGTGGATGAAGGTGTCCCAGCAAGGGATCAAAAAGTGCTGAGACGCTAGCGGCACTGTAGCTAAATGTTCGAAATGTAATGAAAAATGTTGTGTTTGTATGAATGTCGTCCAGTTTATATGAAACCCGTCGTGTTTACACAAATTTCGTCTGGTTAGTCCAAAAAGTTGTTGAAATGTATGCCGGCATCGTTGGATAGCAGCCTCCGGCATCAGTGATTTCTGGGTTAGTGTTAGAGATGCTCTAATATCATGCTTGCTTTTTCATTTTAATTAATGTATATCATTTCCTTTTATTTTTTTCGTGGGAAAGTATGTCCAGTTGACCGTAAGTCTCCGCTACCTCATTTTCGTGTGGATGCGAGTTTCCTGTTTAGTATGAAAGAAGCTAAAATAGAGAGTTTACCCTTGCAGTTGCGTGCTATCATGCTCTCACATCAGAGATAGGTATGCATCGAGAGATTCATACGCCTTCTCCACAGCAGCGTGGTGAGCGGAGTCGGCGGAGACTTGGCCGATTGCACAGGCGGAGGGCGAAAGATTCGTCCGTCGGCGTGGCCACGTCCTCTTATACCGTGTGAACTTACAGATGGTCAGACTCATCTCTTTGGTGGATCTTAGAGGTCGCGTTCTAAGATGTCGTTGTGCCCCTCGTTGGCGCGGAATTAATCAAAGCCAAGGAGAGGGTTACATCAATGGTATTGCCTCACAACCGTCTCGAGGTTCTGCAGGGATATTCTCCGTTTAGTTAGTTCACACACAAAACGTCGGGTAGCTTCCCAGAAGACATCGATCAGATCCACGCCGCGATATGGGCGGTCTGCACATTGTTGTGACAGTGGTCTAAGGTGAAAAGATATCCCATCAATCTGCTAGTCATTCTGGCCTGACGTGAAGTACTGGCTGGCACAACTATCAAAAGTTCTGTCATTAAAATAGTGATTTAAATACCACTTCATGTACAGAGTGAAAACTCTTGTCCTGACTTTATTTGATTGGGCTCAGCATGAGCACACTTATGTCCTTAGGCTGGTCACAATGGGCAAGAACATAAGCTAGTAATTTACACACTTTCCTAGACTATGTTACCACCTCCATAGTGGATAGAAACATCTATGTAGTGTCATGCAACAATGCATTTATTAGGTTATAGACTCATTGTTTCTTGGAGTGTGTGATGTTCCGGTAACTTAGCTAGTTACCACAAGCACCTCTTTCTTCATTAAATATGTGCCACATAAGCAAAGTTGTATTGGAGTGTGTGATGTTACTCCTAAGTTCCTCCCCATTGTGACCAGCCTTATTGGAGGTGTTGTCTTTTGCTAATACACGTGTCTTCATCGGTGGGTTTCAGCAATCAGGATGTCTAGGATGTCCAAATGTAGCGACAGGGTGTGAGGGCATTTATCCCTTCTTAAAGACGTTATTGCGGAAGAAGTTCACTTAATTAGTCGCCGATGTGCATATTTCATACTATATTTGTTTGTGCATTTGGCCTCGTTGCCGTCCAACTAGTTCACTAAAATGAATATGACTACGTTGATGTAGAGGCCAGGAGTCCCAATCTCGTTTTCGAAAGTAAAAAGTTGCATTTGTTAGAATTGAATTAAATAAGAAAATCTTAGTGAACTTGGGTTTGACAGCAAGCGGTTGGAAATCAAGTGGATATTGTGGAACTTTTTCCACAATAAAATGTTATCTAGCCAAGTGTAGAAGGATTCTGCTATCCTGAAATATCATTTTGCTTAGCGGAAAATACCCTAACACACCTAGTTGTAGATGGACCTGATTAAAAAGTTCTCGTTTTTTTAGCAGTTTAGAAAGGAAAAAAAGTCAAAAATCTACGAAACTTTTTTTGAACAAACTTGACCTGCTGGCATAGTCGTATAAAATTTCGACCAAGAAAAACTCCCTAAAAGGTCTGAGCGGAAGGAACAATTTTTTCAAGAATTATATAGTGAATAGTAACTCTATTGTAGTGCTGGTTTTTTTTTCATGAACAATACCACAAAATTCATTTCTTTGCAATTTTTGTTACGCGGGTGTAACGCTTGAGCATGTTCGTTGTCAAAACATTTCTTGATTTTTGGACTATTTTTGCACTTATACTTAAATAAAGGGTGCACCTACCCGCACGTTCCATTCGTTCCCCTCCTTTGGTTAGCTCGCTTGTTTCTATGGATCCAAGAGTAACATGCACATGGGCTGTTGCACGCTGGCGTCATTCTAATTTTGTAGGGATGAAATGAAAACTAGAATGGTCTCACGCGCAAAAAAAGAACAAACTAGAATGGTCTATTCGGACTTTCCCCAATTTTCCAAAGTTCACTCTCCTCCTCAACGAGGTTGCTACAAGAGTGACCCATCCCCACAAGCACTGGTTTAGGGTCATATGGTTTCTAAATGGAAAAGTAATGTCGCCGTACTACTGTTCGGAGAGTTGATAAGTTCATTCATGTGGTTGTCTACTTGCCAGACTACGTAAACCGGAGGCAGTTATAGTGCCCTCACAGAACTTCGTAAAAAGAATATCACAAGAAATAGTCGAGGCTCAAACTCTATCTCTAAATTAAAATAGGTGTTTTCCTACCAATCAAGAGCTTTACTTTAGGCACAATACTCATATTGGAGAAAATGCCTTGAGCCAAGGTCGGAGAACCAAGCACTAAAGTATGTGCCCCATGGACTAGTGATTGCTTCTCCACGAGGATCGTAGCAGGTGCTACGACGCTAAGGGCATCTTCAGCCGTTCGGCCCACAGGGCGCCTAAATAGAGCGGCCTGGGGGCGTGCCGGCGCTAGTTCGGCCCCTGGGGGCGACTTAGCTCCCAGTCACGCCCCCAAGCGCCGGCCCCAGGATGCGGAAAATTTAAACTTGGTCGTTGCCGCTCTCAAAAGACGTCACAAATCCGGCGATCGGACGTAGTCTGGCGTTACAAAAAACAGAGCGCCGCACGCCGCAGGTTCGCGTGCGGAATGATTCACCCGGCGGGGTCGGCTCCAGGCGTTGGCGGAGTCGGCGTGCGCGGGCTCGGCGGTGTCGGAGCTGCTTCGGTGCTGGGCTGTGTCGGCGCGGCTTCGGCACTGCTGGGCGGCGATGCAGAGGCGTCGTTCGGGCTTGGCGTCCGTGTGGTCGTGGGCGCGGGAGCTTGCGTCGCCGGCGTCGTCGGCGTTGCCGTCTGCATCTGGTTCAGGATGAAGCCGCGCTCCACCATGTACCACGCCCTGAGCTGCTCGTCGTTGCTCTGGAGCATGTCCTCCCCCCCATCAAAAAAGCCATGTCGGTGTTCCTCTTCTTTGCGGCGACGTTCGTCCGGAGCAGGTCGAGCTTGATGGCGCTGTTCTTCATCAGCGACGACCACCGCGCCTCGGTCTTCTCTTCACGTAGGACGGCCCGGGCCTGGGCGTCGGCGAGGCAATGCTCGATGAACTCCTGCACTCGCGTGGTTGCCACGTCGGCGTTTTTCCCCTTCTTTGCCAATTTGTGGCCGTCCGGACGCCCCTCCGACGCGCCCGGAGTCGTCGCGTCCGGCTTGTATGTCTCCTTAGCCTTGTCGAGGGTGCGTCGGACTTCCGCCCACTTCTCGCACTTGTCAATGCGCTTGTAGACGTGGAGGTGCTTGAAGTCGGCGTCTTGGTTATCGCGCCGATACATGGTGAACATACGCAGCAGCTGCGCGAAGGAACAAACAGTTGGCGGGCGGCGGGCGTTGACGAGGAAGAGATGCGGACGAACGGCGTGCGTACCTGATCCTCAACGCTGGCGCCGCTCTCCGGGCGAGCCGCGACCTCCTCGACGATTCCATGCCATTTGTTGCACGCCAACTGGATACGCCCCCAATGGTTCGCCATCGCCTTGGAGCCGCGCTGCATGTAGACGCCTTTGAAGTGTGGGTCGACGAGCTTCCGCTCGTTGAACTCGGCCTTGATGCGGTCCTAGTACGTCTCGAAGCTCTGGTTCGTGCCGGTGGTCTGGTCAAGGAAGACGACTTTCCATGCTTCGGCGAGGCATTCCTCCTCCTTGGATGTCCACTTGATGCGCGCTTCGCCTGTCCTAGCCGCACGCTTCTTCTTCTGGCGCCCCTTCGTCGGATCAGGAGCTGGCTCCTCCTCCTCCTTGTCCTCGTCCTCGTCCTCGGGATCCTGCGCTTCGTGCGCGTCCTCGCTGTAGATGTAGCCGAGCTCGGCCTCCATGTCGCCGCTGAGATCCACTACCTCGTCCTGGGTTGCGAACCCGGGAGACGCGGCGGCCGCGGTCGATCCTGTCGCGATGATGTCGTCCATGTCGGCTCCTGTATCGTCCGTGTCGCCGAGGTGCGAGAAGGGCAGCGACCCACGACGGAGATGGGGCGTCGGTGTGGTCGCGTAGGCGGCGGGCGGCGAGTAGTTGTATGGAGGGTATTGCACGCCGACGAAGGCGGGCGAGGGTGTGCGCGTCGCGGGGTGGCCATGGGGGAAGGTCACATTTGGGTTGAACCCCCCGTGCGCGTCGCCGTCGGCGTAGCCCGGCGACGACGATCCCCATGGAGATCCGACGCCTTGCTATCTCCAGGGCGCGTACTGGGCGTGGCTGACGACGGGTGGATTCATCATCCCTGCGTGGTCGACCGATGAGGAAGACGCCGCCGCACGCGCCGGTTGTCACGGGCCTTCTTGGCAATGGCCCTGTTCCGCCGGTCGGTGGTGACTGCGTTGCGTCGCTGAACTTCCACTCTCCACTCGGCGTTCGACATGCCCGGTGGCTTCGATGGCGGCGCCCTCGGCTTCCTCTGCTTCGGCCGGGCCACAGTGCCAGTCGTGATTGCCGCCGCGCGCGGCATGGCGTACTTCTTCGGCGGCATGGCGGCGACTGGAAGGCGAGCTGGAGGGGGTTTGGCGGGAAAAAGGGAGGGAATGGCGGGTGGAAGGCGAGTGAGCGGAGGAGATGCGAGGGAAAAGCGTCAAGAAGCGGCGGGAAAAGGCCCTCGGGTCGCCGCCAGGGCGGGCCCACGCGCCTTTTTCGCTTGTGCCGGCTCCCCAAGCGCCCCCAGGGCGCCGGGTTCGGCCTGGGTCCGCCGGCACCAGTTTTGGCCCGAGCCGGCGAAAAACGGACTTCTGTTGGGAGCGCGGCTGGAGATGCCCTAAAGTGTGTAACTGATGCCATTCTCCCAGGAAAAGCTCAAATGACCTTCAACAAAAGGGTACATGTACTCAAAACCGCGATACATGACCATCAAGCCTAATGACGCAAAAAATATAGAAGACCATACGTTCATACAAGCCCGACCCGAATATCGCTAGAGGAATGTCCTGAAGCCCAACTCCGGGTCATCTACTAGGGATGGCATAGCCTTCACTGTGATAGAGATGTTTTTTCAAAATTATGCTTTCACTCTGCCTTATAAATAAAGCATCTATCTACGTTCATACAAAAAGTCTTCCAAGTATGAACAAAGGAACTAATAAACATGTTAGGGAAAGAACACAAACATGCAAAAAAGCAAAAAATAAAATGATACAAGACACCTCAGGGGAGAGGTGCCAACACCTAGGGACTGTGTAGAGCCGACGACTGGCCAACTGCAGCCAGCATGCCACCCACTGGCAGAGCTATGTGCACGCCTGCAGGTGCCGTGCCCCCCCATCCTTTGCAAATTTAGTGAAGAATTTTTGTACAGAGAGATTTAGATTGGAAAAACAGAGATGTTTTCCACTATCTTTTCTCTTTGGCCCCCCAATCTTCCTTGTCTAGTTCCGCCACTGATGCCACCCATTTGGTCCATGTCCTGCCGCCTATAGAGAGGACACTACTGAGCATACAAGGCAACATTATAAACATGGAGTCAGTAGAACATTGCAACAAGACCTTCCCAATAACCATACTGTTATGAGTTGTCCATAACTTCGAGGTCATCGCCATGAGCACATACCCTAAGAGGCGTCTCCTTCTTTCTTTTTTCTTTTTCTTTTGACAGAAAGACTGTAAGGGATGCCCCTACAACATAATTGGTGCAATAAATCTAAATTGTAAGTACCATACCTTAAACCCAGGCGGATGGAAAGACATCAACCTCTTTTGCAATAGACACAAACATGCCCTTAATCTGCAGACGTCTCCTTCTTCCGCAATAGACAATGTTGTCGAAACTGTGAACAAATTAACTGAACACTTCAGCACTCCATCATCTTCTGTTGTATCCAATATTTAGAGAATCATGCATCTCACTGATGAGAGTACAACTTTGTGCGTGACGTTTGCACTGGTGTATAATTTCTATGATAAAGCAGTGTTTGGCAAAGTCAAGAAGACGTACACTATTCTAAAACATCATTTTCATCGTTTCACTTGTTTATATAGGGTCATAGCCACAATCTCGTGGATACACCATCTTCATGTGTTTTTTTATATGTTTTCATTGAGGGTCTAACCGATACTAGGAAGGGTTTATTAGCCCTTGATTTTCCGAAGACAAATTAAAGTAGATGTCATGGCACTACTTATTATTACCATCATTCCAAATTACTTGTCCTAAATTTGTCTACATACGGATGTATCGAATACTAAAACATGTCTAAGATAAATAATGCGGGACGGAGGGAGTAGAACAAAATGATGTTTAGCCAAGTCAAGAGACCTTTACTATTCAAAACATCATTTTCGTTAGTTCACTTGTTTACACGAGACAAGGAGCCATGGGGCCAGTGCCTCGTGGACACAACACGTTGATGAGAATGCATGTTCAAGCCCAACGCCTTAGCTATTTAAACACTTGAAGGGTCGTTGTGAGATCACTGCATATCGAAAAGTGAGAGAGCCAGGATCGACCGAGAGTAGTGATGTCGAGGACATTTCAGTTGCTGCTAGTTCTTGCACTAGTAGGAATAGTTAGAGTGGGTGGTTCCCGCGCTCATAAGAACGTCACCCACGGCCCGCACAGCTGCGGCGGCGTGGATGTCCCCTACCCGTTCGGCATCGTGGAGGATGGCGGCGGTGGCGACTTCCGCACTGGGTTCCATGTCATGTGTGACGCCGGTGAGCCGGTACTGCACACCACCGGCGGTGACGGAAAGCCCATTAAGATCGGCAACTTCTCCATCAGGATGGCGGAGGTCCGCGTGTGGCTGCCCGTAGCGTGGCAGTGCTACGACTCCTCCGGCAACGTGAGTGGGTCAGACTACAATCCCCTAGAGTTCAACGACGAGGGCGTGTACCG
Source organism: Triticum aestivum (assembly GCF_018294505.1). NCBI lineage: Eukaryota > Viridiplantae > Streptophyta > Magnoliopsida > Poales > Poaceae > Triticum > Triticum aestivum. The sequence continues at coordinate 49,783,248 of NC_057806.1, read as the reverse complement.
CATCTCCCACGCCAGGAACAACCTCTTTGTTCTGGGCTGCGAAACCACGGGCTACCTCGGGAGCCAGCCGGACCAGGGCTCCGGCGAAAGCAGGTCTTACGCCCAGTTCACCGGCTGCCTCAGCTACTGCAACAACTCCCAGAGCGCGGCGAGCGGTGCCTGCTCCGGGGTAGGCTGCTGCCACGTAGAAATTCCGCCGGACCTCCTTGGCAACTGGGTGGCCTTCGTTATCTACGACCACAGGAATAAGGTCAACTTCAGCCCCTGCGATTACGCGTTTGTGGCGGAGAAGAAGCATTACAGCTTCAACACCACCGACCTCAAGAGGGCACTGCGCGGGACCACCTGGGAGATGCCGGTGGTCCTCGACTGGGCCATCCGCGACAGCCCCACCTGCAAGTTGGCCAGGAAGAAGAAGGAAGGGTACGCCTGCAAAAGCTCCAACAGCCGCTGCCTCGATTCTACCAACGGACCTGGGTACATCTGCAACTGCCGACGGGGCTACGAGGGCAACCCCTATAATGAGCGTGGCTGTACCGGTAAGTTTTCCTGCTATATACTACTCCCTCCGCTCCTAAATATAAGTCTTTTTAAAGATTTTAATAAGTGAACTTATATTTAGGAGCGGAGGGAGTAGTATCTCCTGCATGATCAAATATAATTTTGAACATATATTTAGAAGAACTTTTTTGAGAATCCCTGTAAAATATTTCTCACTGCATGCATGTCTTTCTTAATGCATTGAGAAAGCTTTTTGTCTAGCAGCATGCTATATATAAACACATCATGCATAACAATCACTTGTCTATTTTTTTAGGTAAATCACTTGTCTTTTCAGATATACGCTAATTCACAGGGAACATTTTTTCTTCTGGAATTTGCTAATTCTGAGGCAACTATTTTTTTCCCAATCATACTCAATTACCCATTCTTTCTTAAACAGTTGAAGTTCTCAATTTATCCCAAGTAAAATATCTTTAAGTTTTGCCAAGTCTATAAAAAATATAGCGGCATCTATAGGTTCAACCTCATATAGTATGAAATATATTTATGATGAATGTAATGAGATAAATGTCATCTTGTGAATGTTAGTATGTTTTTTACAGGCATGGTCAGACTTAAAGATGTTTGACTTAGACAAAACCTAGAAGTTCAAGTATTTTGAAACCGGGGGGGGGGGGGGGGTGTTAAGTATTTATGGTATAACAATTTTGTTCTTCTCTCATCTATTAAAAGACCTTCATCTCAATCAGCATGAAAAAATAATCTAAAATTCTAGAAAGAAACTAGGAAATTTGAGGTGTCAAAATCGAATATGTGATTTGTTAAAGAAAGTCTAAACATTAATATGGATAATTAGAAGGTCGTAAATCAGAGGTACGAGCATTTTTTATTTTGTACAACACGTTTTTTCTATAACAACAATAAGAGAGCATTTCATAATAAACATGTCTGGATTTTTTACTATCTAGAACAATCTAGATCTCTTAGTAAAAGAACTACATGTTAATCAACATGAGAAAGATCTAAGAGTAGAAGAAAGGAAATAGGATATACAAGGCATTAGAGAGAATACCTGATTTTGTTCAAACAATAATAATTTAGATGAGTAGAATGAAGTAAATTAGACATATTTGTGATTGTCCACAACACTTCTTCCATAAGGAAAATAGGAGAGCGCTCATGAAAAATAAAAAAAATCAAGATCTTTTCTATGAAAACTAGCATGGGGTCCCATGCAAGCGTTTGGGAAACACCATTAATTATTTATTTTCAATTTACACATGCTTATCTATAATATAAGTAAAGTTGATGAATCCAGATATATATGTTCATTTTGTGTGTACAAATGAAAGTTGTATGCGATATTAAATATTTACATGGAAGAATTATAAAATGAAATAACATAAATGGTGGAATTATGTCACTGGGTGGCAGCGGAAAATCATTGGTTTTGATTTGTCTAGGCAAAATAATATTTTATTTCTAAATTTAGGCAACCTTATCAACTTAATCAACATTAAGTCATCCCCTAAAAAAGGATAATTATGAGGGTCATCCAGACATCCAGGCAGACGGATGATGGACGATCACGCCATTAGATAGTTCATGAAATTAATATATTGTTCGCCTCTTATGAGGTTATGATATGCTCATATTCGGTGTATCAATTTTTGTTGGTATCGACGTTTTTTAGCTGCAATTGTAATGTATTGAATATGAAATGTTTAGATACAGTTGTGGTGATATATTAAATATTATCTATTTAGGTATAGTATTGAAAACCACTAGCTGTGATACAGTATGTCTCGGTACAATTATGACTGAATTATTTAGGCGCAGTTCCGAGAATCTAGGGGACACTATTGCTTTAGAAACGATTGTCAAGACATACCGATTGTTATATATGTGTGTACACTTTCTGAAAATACATCGGTATAATTTATTTTGAAACGACATGATGTTTGTACTACATAGAATTATGAATATTTTGTTTTACAAACAAGATGCTCTATTATTCGGAAATGATGTGGTGTTGTACAACCAATTTTTCATATATAAATTTGGTTTATAAAACTTAACACTGTCAAAGAGAACATAATATAATGTTCGTGTTCTATATATTGGCAGTGTCACTTGTATATTTAGGAGTGTGAGACCATCTAGTTCAATAATATCATATTGCACCAAATTCTTGACGACATTAATAAAGTTAGTATATCGAGAAGTTATTAAAAGATCCCTAACAAAACGTAGTAGGTTTTTAAGGTTTACAAAATAAATACTAAAAAGTAGCAGACTTTGCTAGTGTTAAAATACGTGCCTAGTCCTTTCCATCAGTTCGGACTTTTGACAAATTTGACTAGCGCATCAGTTCAATATGGTATATATTAGGGCATCTCCAGCCGTTGGCCCCCCAGGACGCATAAAAATCGCCCCCTGGGGGCGAGCCGGCGATACAATCGGCGCTGGGGGCGGTTTTGCGCCCAGTCGTCGCCCCCAGCTCGCCCCCAGGCGCCGAAATTGGCCCACTTTGCAGCCCAATTTCGGCGAATAAAGGGCCCATATGGGCGATAATAGGCCCATATTCGGCGTGGTTTCGCCGTGTCTCGGCGTTAAATTATCAACACAATTATTTCTTATCACATATTTCATCACAGAAAAATCAAATACTTCAACAAAATAGTACAACAACAAATAGTTCAATACAAATTATATAGTTCAACAAATAAAAAGTCGTATTTCATCACACGGCGTCCCCCTTGAGCCTCCATAGGTGCTCAATCAGATCTTTCTGCAGTTGATGATGCACATGTGGGTCTCGGATCTCCTGACGCATACTGAGATAGGCAGTCCAAGTTGTCGGTAGATGGTGATCAACTTCGGCTAGAGGACCCTGCCTGTAGTATGGTTCAGTGTCAAACACTGGGTCTTCTTACTCGCTCTCGATGATCATGTTGTGCAAGATGACACAGCAAGTCATAATCTCCCACATTTGATCTTTGGACCAGGTCTGAGCGGGGTACCAAACAACAGCGAATCGAGATTGGAGCACACCAAATGCCCGCTCGACATCCTTCCTGCAAGCCTCCTGAACTTTCGCAAACCAGGCGTTCTTGCCTCCTGCCGCAGGGTTTGAGATCGTCTTCACAAATGTCGACCATCTCGTATAGATGCCATCTGCTAGGTAGTACCCCTTGTTGTATTGGTGCCCATTGATCTCGAAGTTCATCGGAGGAGAATGGCCCTCAACGAGCTTGGCAAAAACAGGAGAACATTGCAGCACGTTGATGTCATTGTGAGTTCCTGGCATACCAAAGAAGGAGTGCCAAATCCAGAGGTCCTATATGGCTACCCCCTCAAGCACCACACTGCAACCGCCTTTGGCGCCTTTGTACATCCCCTGCCAACCAAATGGGCAATTCTTCCATTTCCAATGCATGCAGTCGATGCTTCCAAGCATCCCAGGAAATCCTCTTGCTGCATTCTGGGCTAGGATCCGAGCAGTGTCTTCCGCATTGGGTGTTCTCAAGTATTGTGGCCCAAACACTGCCACCACTGCCCGGCAGAACTTGTAGAAACACTCTATGCTGGTGGACTCGGCCATGCGCCCATAGTCGTCGAGCGAATCACTGGGAACTCCATATGCAAGCATCCTCATCGCTGTCGTGCACTTCTGGATGGAGGTGAATCCAAGAGCGACAGTGCAATCCATCTTGCACTTGAAGTAGTTGTCGAACTCCCGGATGGAATTCACAATCCTGAGGAAGAGCTTTCGGCTCATCCGATAACGGCGCCGAAATGTTTTCTCGCCATGAAGTGGAGCATCGGCGAAGTAGTCGGAATAGAGCATGCAGTAGCCTTCGAGACGATGTCGGTTCTTTGCTTTCACCCGCCCGGCGTCGAGCCACCTCGCCGCGGCTTTTCATTGCTCGCCATCAGCTGGGCGAGGGCGGCGAGCACCATGAGATGCTCTTCTTCCTGGACGTCGGCCGCGGCTTCCTCCTCCAGCAGCGCGGCGAGCTCTTCCTCGTCATCCGAGTCCATCGCCGAGTCAGGCAAAACGCCGAACACCTTGCCCTCGGTGGGCGTGTACCCGCCGCTAAACCGCGCCTCCGTGGCCGGAAACGGCGGCCAGAAACGCCTAGCTGCTGTGGGAGGGGCTGCCGCGGCGAAGCGCTACTATTTTTCGGCGGGGAATGGCTATCTAGCGGAGTAGGGCGGCGGCCGTCGCCGGGATATAGCTAGTGGTGGCCGAGGGCGCGGGGGGTGCGAGGCGAGTCGGGGGAAGCTTTTCCCCTGTCGGTGTGGGCCAGGCGTGCTTTTCCCTAGCGCCGGAGCCCCCAACTACCCCCAACGCGCCGGGTTCGGCCTGTGACCGCCGGGCGAAAAAAGGTCCGAACCGGCGATTTTCGGCGTCCTGGCGGCGCGAGTGGGCCGTTTTTTCGGCGTTGGCGCCGAAAAAGTGGCCTGGGGGGCCTGTTGGGGGCGCGGCTGGAGATGCCCTTAGAGCCACAAGGTCTCAGGATCAAATCCTGGCCAATGAACTATTTAATATAAAAAATAGTTGTGATCTAATCTTGATCCCACGTCTAAGGTCTTCATGGACGTCCACAACCTAGATGTGAGGGCGGTGTTAAAAAATGTTGCCTAGTCCTTTCCATCAGTTCGGACTTTTGCGAAATTTGGCTAACGCACCAGTTCGATAGCTAGCAACTATCTATTTACCTATAATTTATTCACATCTATAGGAACATCTACATGAAGTAGTTTGAATGTCTTATATGTTTATGACAAGAAAAACTTTCATTTAGCTACAAAAGAGTGACAAAACTATCAAAGTTTGGCTATTATGCATTCATATGCAGTGGTAAAATATTGGCAGAGTCACCATGCTGTTGCTCCAGTTACATGGATGGTAAGCATAGTCATTGTACCCCCTGCCCCAACCCACCCAAGAAAGTATGCAGCCTGTGGTATCTTTTTCGTTCAATTGTGCGAACTTAGTCAGGGCCTCTTATGTTCTAAGAAATTCCGTAGCAATTTTGGAGGACCTATTCCTTATGAATTGTTCCTATAAATAAAACTTGTTTGCACGATGGGCCTCTTATGTTTTTCCTGTGAACTTAGTCAGGGCCTCTTATGTTTTTCGTGTGGTTCAACACAACTTCTATTTTGTATTCATGTCATTCTAATCCTTACAGTATTAAGTATTCCATGACTTCTAAATTCTCTGGTATTTATTTCTCCCTTTTGAACATTGTGAAATCAAGGAAATCATCACTAGTTTGGATGGGAAAATAGTTGTTTTTTCGACATACTGAATGCATGGTCAGGTCAATGGTGTGTTCTGATGGTTAATTTTGATAAATAATGCAGATATAAATGAGTGTGAGCATCTTGACCACTATCCTTGCAAGGGAGACTGCGAGAACAAAGAAGGTTCTTACGAATGCACATGCCCCAAGCACACAAATAGTGCTAATCCCTTCAAAGAACGTTGCAGCCAAAATTTACCACTCGGAGCAAAGATCATCGTAGGTATGTATGTCAACTGCATGCAGTATACTATACCATTAATGCAAAAGTGTTATTGTGCATCCAATACATTTTTACTATCTTCGATTCTCTATTTTGTTTGCATCCTCTATATATTTGCAGATTGCATGCCTTCATTTGTTCATCCGTGACTTCTTCAGAACACGGAAGCTTCTGACACATAATTTAACTGTTAATTTTCATTTGAATGAACTAATTAAGGCAAGAGCAAGTTGCGAGCTATCTCATGGTTGCATGATGAAAGCATTTTTTCCCTTGCAATTCAGTTCATATTGCTTATTGGATCTACGCAATGGGTAGCATGGGAGGAGAAATAGGGGATTCTGGAATTTGAAGGAGATTAATTTACAATAAAACTAGGTGAACCTGGGCAACCCTAAGCAAGCAAATCCTTTGCTCGCGTCAATTGTTATCCTTCTAGAGCTTTGGCCACAAAGACCCAACCTTACGCAGTAGATCTCCCATTGCCATAGGTGATTCCCAACCCTCATAAACTTGTTCTTCTTTGACAAGTTCGAATTCTCAAGCAATGCTTATTCTACTACTAAGTGCCCACCACCTAGAATTATAAGAACCTTTCTTGAGAAAAATTCATCCGGTGCCAGGGGGTTACTGGTCCAGCGAACGTGAAAGATGAGATAGGGCATCTCTATCCGAACCCTTCAAATTTAGCCCCTTATACCTTAACTCCATATAGTCGAGGTCATCGCCGCCAAAGCCGCGCAACAGACCTTCCTTTGGCTAGGGTTACTCCGCTAGCTGGCCATTGTCGCAGCCACGACCGCCAGGTCTAGCTCGGTCTCATCGGTGGCCCGTCCATGCCCGCCCACTCCGCCGGACTCACCCAATAACACTCAATATGTTTTATATCTCATTTTGATGAAAATATGCCAAATATTGCGAAAAAAAGGATATGGGCACGGCAGACCAAATGGATCCTCCCGTTGGGTGCTGCGGCCAGGGAAAGGCGGACATTGGCCGGGCTCATTGAAGTTTCCCGAAGGGAGTAAGAAATCAGAAGGTGATTGATAAACCCACTTAAGAGACACACAACATATTAATGCCTAAAAAGGATTCACAAAAAAGATTAATGCCTAAAAAATGTGATGCTACGTAGTATTGGGTATACTCATTTCATTGGTGTGGCCATTTCTTAACTACGTTGATTTAGTTTGCCTGACACTTGGAAGTTCATATTCAGAATGGAAACACATTAACGATTTATTACTGTAATTTTCACTCTCGCTATTCTCAGTACTACAATCAAATATTAAGAACTTATAACTCATCTTTTTTATATGTGCTATTTTCTAAATCAACCACATGTAAAAGGGTAACTGTTGTCACAAGTAAACTTTTGACATTCCTTTATTTAATTTTAAAATAAGTTAATGGCAATTTGTTCCAATATTGTCTATATATTTTTGTTATACAGGTTCCATAGGGGGTCTTTTCATCATAGCTATTATGGTGTTCTTGTGGCTTCTTCACAAAGAGAAAAGAAGGATGAGAGACAATTTTGAAAAGAATGGGGGACCTATATTGGAAAAGATCAATAATATAAAGCTATTCAATAAGGAAGATATAAGGAAAATTCTGAAAAATAAGAAACTTCTCGGAAATGGTCACTTTGGTACGGTTTCCATGGGGCACACTGAGGATAAACAAGTGGTCGCTGTGAAAGAACCCATCAATCGCAAATCACCAAATGACCAATTTGTAAATGAGATCATCATTCAGTCTAGAGTCATTCACAAAAACATTGTCAAGCTCATAGGTTGTTGCCTACAATTTAAAGTCCCAACTTTGATCTATGAGTTTGTGCCCAATGGCAGCCTCGACGATATTCTTCATGGCAAGAACCATATGCCTCTAAAGTTGGGTCTACGTCTACAAATTGCTGCAGAATCAGCAGAAGGTCTAGCTTATATGCATTCAAAAACAACTACAACAATCCTCCATGGTGATGTTAAACCAGCTAATATACTTTTGAATGAAAAGTTTATGCCGAAGATCTCAGACTTTGGCATATCAAGGTTAATGGTCACTGGTATGCAAATGCAACACACTGGATGTATCATTTTTGACAAGGCTTATGTTGATCCAGTATATAGGAAAACTCAACAATTGACCACCAAGAGTGATATCTATAGTTTTGGAGTTGTGCTCTTGGAGCTCATTACAAGAAAGAAAGCCTCTCATTCTGACAACAACTTACTCGGGAACTTTCTTGATACCTACACAAAGGACAAGTCTGTGACCGAGCTCCTGGATAAGGAACTTGGAGAGGATGATCAAGAAATTTTTGGTCATTTAATAGGGATGATTATGCAATGTATAAATCTTGACGTCAATCAGAGACCAGAGATGACCGATGTCGCTGAGCGTCTTCATGATATGGTGAAGAGGTTAAATAATAAATAGGATGATCTACCAAATGATCATGTGGTTTCACCGCAAGTTGATGCATGTTCCAGTTGAGAGACAAACATAGAGGAAATGAGCATGCATGTAACACTTATATGCTTATTGTGGGCTATACTTGTATTGATACAAAATTTCCTGAAGTACAAGTATGATAGGTTACCCGAGAGATGATGTAACTAATTAGAATGGTTCTCTTCCATATGTAGAAGAGGAGATATATACTTGGGCCCGAATAAATGTTACTCCCTCCGTAAACTAATATAAGAGCGTTTAGAATACTAAAGTAGTGATCTAAATGCTCTTATATTAGTTTACAGAGGGAGTACTTGTCTGTATGCGTTATGCTTGTAATGGCTAGTTTGTGATTGCTTATCTTGATGTGGTCTTAGTTTCGTAAGATGCTGTGGAACCTGAAAAGGCATGGCTAGTTTAATACAAGCCCGTGCACACAATGTAACAACAGAAACCGGACAAACTAAAGAGAGTCAGCGTGTTGCAATTGTTTTAGACTACTATATAGGGAAACACTTATATTCAGTAATCTTATTGGAGACATTTGTCAGACGGGTCATTTGCTGTCGATACTTTCCTAATCCCAAGGCTGGTATACTTCTATGCAAACTACCCAATTTAATTGGATCCGAGAAAATCTCGCCTACCCCGTTCCAATCACCTCAAAGCATCTACAGTCAAACTCCTCAAATTGACCGGGTAGACACAGGGACCACTAACCGGACATGAGAGAAGCAAAAAAGTTGACCCAACCGGACCCCTCATATCATCCCTATACGCCGGGCTGTCTGAACCCTCATATCCATCTCGAATATGGGGAGGATATGAGGGCTCGCGGATGCGTCCGGGTGCGTCCGGTTAGTCCGCCGCATAGGACACATCCCCACCCGGACCACCTTTCTCTTTATTTATCCATTCTTTTATTTCTCTTTCTTCATCTCCATCAATCACATGCACGTGACGGGACATATGAAAAAGAAAATAAAAAGTGTGACTGTGCAGACGGATAAATAGGGGCTCAAAACGGACACGCCTGGTCACTGACCGGGCGTGTCCGCGGGCATTTGAGGGCTCAAATTAGAGGTATGTTGCTGAAGATACTCGCACATAGTCACATGCGAGTAAATCTCGCTTGCCTGACCCATCTAGCCCAGGCATCTCGCATCCACGAGGCGAGCGCACCCCCGAGCTCGCCGATCTCCCTCGCCACGACGGCTGCCTCCGCCACCACCCTGCTTTGCCCCCAAACCTCTGGGATGTCTACAACTGCTCCTGGTAGCCATTGCAGCGACCCGCCCCTGTCTTCTCCGCCGAGCCCCGCTCTCATCATCGACGGCGTCGCCCCCATCGCCGACCCGGTTCTCCGCCAGACCATGCCCCGTCACCATTCATCCCACCGCGCTGGTGCCCCGTTCGGCTCGGTAAAGAAGATGCACGCATATCCCAGCCATCAACCTTGTTATATACTCACCTGAACTCGGGCTTGATTCATTTTTCAACACTTGATTTGATTTGTGTTACTCTAGATACAATGCATGGTTTGATGAATTTTGTTTAGCGTAATTATGTTATATCCGATGTGTAATGAATCACTATTTCATTTAGGATTTTTTTTAAATTGCTAATGCAGATCAAATTAACATGTTTCACAATCTTGACTGTAATATTAGTTTTCGACTTGATTTCAAATTTCTATGCTTGCACCCAAGTGTAAATATGTTCCTAACTACAATGTCCATGCCTCCTAATTCCATAGCATCTAAATTGCTATACAGATGCTTCTGGGCTCTACATATTTTGCTTCCAAATGCCAAAAAGAAATCAATCAATATGTTGGTGAGTCAAAACATCCGGTTGCCAAACATTTATAGGTGTGCTTCAATATTCATTTTTCTATGCTTCAATTTGAACCCATGTGTGTATAGCATATCATCTTCCATGTATCTTGTATATAGCATGTTTTCATCCAACCGACAAGGAGAACTTAAAATATGACACTACATTTGCTTTAGAAGCAAACTTTTGTTTGTTTGAACTTTAAGTGGTCTTTTAGATCCCGGGTGCCTAGGCACCCTTTTATCTCACCATTCATCCTATGACGCATTGAGATTTGTGCCATGTACAGTAGCAATGGAATCCATTAGCTGTTCTGGTGCTTCATTAAGCGCAGGAGTATGGGCCACTGGAAATGACATGTCGATGTGCTAGAATATGTACAACCTATGATGGGAGACCCAAGAAAACTGAAAGGAGTGACCATGCAATGGAATCTCACGTGATTCGGCTGAGTAGGCGCATGCACTGTCACGTCAACCATCATCCGCGTGGACAGCTGGCGCCTGTAGCTATGCATGTCAGCTTGTTGGAAAGAGAGAGTGAGGAGAGAGAGCAAGCTTCGTGCATGCATGTGTGGAGAGAAAACGTGAGAAGAGAGAGACTGCATTGTGCATGCATGTGTTACTGTTTCCTGCCAGACCTATTCCTGCATGCTACTTCCCCCTCCCGTCCCTGTTTGCATGCTTAAAAAAGTCCGCCTAATTACTCTGGTACTGCAAAGCATGTGCTGCTGGACAGTGGTTAGCACGAATTTTATTTTCGCTGAATGGACAAGACTGGAGGGTGCCGGGACACCCGGGTGTCGTCGCACCTTTTCGTTGAACTTTTGAACTTCAAATATATGGGCATGGAAGCAGATTCCTTTTTCTTTAGAAGAAAACTTTTGTTTGTTTGAAAACAATCAGGTGGTGCCTTGGAAAACCACTTTATGTTTAAGTGGAAGCAAATTTAAGTGTTGCCCATCGATGCAAATGTAACTTTCAGTGGAAGCAAATTTAAGCGTTGCCCATCGATGCAAATGTAACTTTCAGTGGAAGCAATTTTTCTGGTCGCTAGAAACAAGTTCTTGCTTCATTGGGGATACATGGTAAACATTTATAATGGACACATATTTCCTAATGAATTTCTGTTAGACTGAAATTACTTTGGCTATTTGTTGAAGCAAATTATTGATTTGATGGAAGCATATACGTGAGAAATAAATCATGTGAAGAAAGTAAAATGTCAATACTGGTGGGTCTCATAAATGTAGCAAACTTTTCTTTACGTGAATCGGAATCAAACTCTTTTAGGTTGAATTCGAATCAAACTTCTCTCCTGAACAACTGGAATCAAACTTTGATTGCATGCAGTCTGATGGCTTCATGTTTTAGGATAGACATAACTACATGAGAGTGGTTAGCGAGGGTGCCGTGCATGCTAAGCAGAAGCAGTTTTTTTTTTTTTGCTTTTTGTTTTTAAGCAGAAGCAGTTATTAGGAAGCAATCAAACAACCATGCACGGCCTAGTAGTAGATCCAACGGTCATCTTACATCCCATCCTACAGCTTAGCACTGGTCTGATAAGAAGCAGGGATCAGTAGTCTCTGATTCGTCTTGATATTATTTTTTTCTTCTTTATTAGATCTCCAATTCAGCCATGCCGTGAATCTCATGAATTTTGACCCCATTGATACTAAGGCAGCATCAGGCTCGTTTTGCTATTTGGAATGTGAATCAGGTATTTGAACGTATGTTGCGTCTGGAGGATGTCGTCCCTTGCCCGCATCCTTGTCGTCGACCTTGCCCACCTGAACGAAGGATCCGTGGAAATCAACCTTAGAGGCCACGCTCGGGGGATGAGGAGGAAAGGGAGTTCACCATTGCTGAAGGAGGACCAGTACCACGTGTTCCCTACTGTCCAAATACATAATAATGGAAAGCAATTTGAGGTCTTTCTTATGATTTTACGGACACTACAGTACTAGAAGAACATCACTTCCCGTCTCTGGTTCTTGCTCTGGATGTTACAAAGTGGTTTAAATGTAAAGAGCTTGCATGTACATGTGCAACGAAGATAGCAAAAAGAAAGATGAAAGGGGCATTCCCCTACCTGCACCGCCCAGATGTCCCTCAGGCGATGCACCCGGGGTGCGCCCCAACTACTAGTTAATCAAGCAAGTGGAGTGTGTTTAGTCCATTGATTACCAGTCGAGACTAGTGGCTAGACTAGTCTATGAGTCGCATCCTTGTCGCCGAGTTGAGGGGTCGAAGGACTAGTCGTAAACTAGTCATGCACCTTGAGCCATTTGATTCAATTTTTTAATTTTTTTTAGGGATTCAGAGGGGATAAGTGAGCCAGCCACCCTGCCCCTTTCTCTACATTGCTTCTGCTCTCCATGGATCTGGGCTCCTCTGCTCTGGCCCTTTCCCTCCATTGCTTATTGTGGGCTATACTTGTATGCATGATCATGTGGTTTGACGGCAAGTTGATGCATGTTCCAGTTGAGAGACAAAAATAGAGGAAGTGAGCATGCATGTAACACTTATATGCTTATTGTGGGCGATACTTGTATTGATATAGAATTTCCTAAAGTGCAAGTATGATAGATTTATCGAGAGATCATATAATTTATTAGAATGCTTTTCTCTTCCATCAGTAGAAGAGGAGATTTATGCCTGAATAAATGTTACTGTGTCTGCATGTGTTATGATTGTAATGGTTAGTTTGTGATTGCTTCCCTTGATGTGGTGTCTTAATTGACGGGAACGTTGCATGAAAAACAAAATTTTGATGGGGAATGTAGCATGAAAAACAAAAACTCCTATGAAACACCCAAGATCTATTCTATGGAGATGCTAGCAACGAGAGGGGGAGTGTCTACATACCCTTGTAGACGGAAAGCGTTAATGGTCTAAAGATTGTGGTTGGTGTAATCATACTCCTTCGCGATCCAATCTGATCCGAGCACCGAATGAATGGCACCTCTGACATGTGTACACGTACAGCTAGGTGATGTCTCCTCCTTGATCCAGCAAGCGAGGGAGAAGAGGTAGATGTGATCTAGGCTAGCACGACTGCGTGGTGGTGGTGGCTGCGGAACTGCAGTAAGGTTTCACCAAGCGTCTGCTCGAAGGAGATAGGAGGAGTTGGGAGAGATGGCTGCCATCGGTGGAAGGGTGGCTGCCCCCATGCGCCTCCCATCTCTTTATATAGGCTACGGGCAGTGGAGGGCAGCCAAAAACCTCCTAGGGCCTGCCACAAGGGAGAAATCCCTTTAAATCTGGAGATAACATCTTATCTCTAGATTCAACACTTTAAATTTAGAGATAAGACTTTATCTCTAGATTTAAACGGCATGGGCCCTGGGCTGGTGCGGCCAACCCATATGGGTTGCAGCTCCACCCCTTGATCCATGTGGGCCCTTACTCGGTCGTTGGGACCCACGGTGGAACCCCCGAAACCTTCTAAAACCTTTCTAGTACTCTGCTGAAAATTCGTGAACTTTTTCAGAACCCTGAAAAACCACTCCCCATAAATAAATATTTACTACTAGACTATTCTGGAGCTCCACGTGGGGTTCTGAATCTCATCCGGGACTCCGAACTACTTTTGGTCCTCACCATATGAAAATCCCAAAAGTACCCTAGCGTTATAGAACTTTAAGTGTGTAACCCTATGGGTTCAAGAACATGCAGTCATGACCAAGACTCCTCTCTGGTCAATAATCAATAGCGGGACCTAGATGACCATATTGACTCATACATATTGAACGAAGATCTTTATCAGTTTGAAACACGATGTCGAAGATTAAGTTAATCCCATATACAATTCCCTTTGTCCGATGATATGTTACTTGTCCGAGATTCGACCGTTGGTATCTCCATACCTAGTTCAATCTCGTTACTCGTAATTCTTTTTTCTCGTTTCGTAAAACTATATCTCGTGACTAAACTCATTAGTCACACGCTAGCAAGCTAGTCATGATGTTGTATTACTGAGAGGGCCCAGAGATATATCTCCTTCACACGGAGCGACAAACCCCAGTCTCGATCCATGCAACCAAACAAACACTTTTCGAGATACCTACAGAGCACCTTTATAATCACCGGTTATGAAGAGACATTTTATAATTAACCCACAAAGTATTCTTACGATATTCGGGAGTGGCATGATCTTATGGTCTAAGGAACAGATACTTGACAAGAAGAAAGGTGTAGCAAATACACCAGGTGATACGATCTGATGCTAAGCTTGCGGTTGGGCATGTCCATCACATCATTATCCTAATGATCTGATCTTGTTATCAAATGACAACTCATATATATAGTTAGGAAACCTTAACCATTTTTTTATCAATGAGCCAGTCTTGTAGAGGCTCACTAGGGACACGGTGTTGTTTATGTATCCACACTTGTATTTAAATTTCCGGTCAATTCAATTCTAGCATGGATAATAAACATTTATCTTGGACAAGGAAATATGATAATAACATTTTTACTATTGCCTCTAGGGTATATTTCCAACAGTCTTGCACTTGCACTAGAGTCAATAATCTAGTTTACATAGTAATGAATCTAACACCCATCGAGTTCTGGTGCTGATCATATTTTTCTCATGAAAGAGGTTTAGTCAACGGGCCTGCCACATTCAAATCCATACGTACTTTGCAAATATATATCTCTCCATCCTTGATGTAATCATGGATGGAATTGAAGCGGCGTTTGGTGTGCTTTCTTTTCTTGTGAAACATTGGTTCCTTGGCAATTGCAATGGCACCACTTTTGTCACAAAAGATAGTCATTTGATCCGATGCACTAGGTACGACTCCCAGATCGGATATGAACTCTTTCATCCAAAATCCTTCTTGCCACTACTAGGGAAAACCCTAGTAGTGGTGCGAGTGTAGAGGTTAGTAGTAGCGCAGGCACCCGCACTACTGCTATGGCACTACAGGTAACTTTTAGCAGTATAGCGGGTGCAACCCCATGCTACTAATAAGCCAGTTATCAATAGCGTGGGGCTGCACCCGTGCTACTGCTAAATAGCAGCAGTGTGTTCCCTTACCCCACACTACTACTATTTGTCTGTATTTCATTTCTTCTGTTTTATATTGTATTTATACACTATTATACAAGTTTTGATACAGTAGCAATTAAGAAAATGTTATATCACTATGATCATGATGAGTTATTATATCAGTGGGTGAAAGAAACACGAATTATATTCTAGTGTCCTACTAATCCAACTTGGTCACTTTGAATCCATTCACTTGAATCTAATATGTTTTTCTTCCACCCAATGATATAATAACTCATCATGATCATGATAACAACTCATCATCATCATCATCATAATAATAATAATAATAATAATAATAATAATAATAATAATAATAATAATAACAAGTCCTCCTCCTCATCAGATCATAGCTAGTCATATAACAACCCATCATTCTAGCACATAACTACTCATCATCGTCATAATAACAAGTCCTCATCATCATAGCCATAACCAACACTAGCTAATTTTTCTTAGCACATGATGAGTACTAGCTAGCTACGACCTATTACTCTCTCTAAGGTAAAATAACATAAAACAGGATAGCTCCTGAGTCAACATTATCGAGAACAGAGATCCACCTGTCTCCAATTGTGGGTTGGGCACCATGTTGCCTCCAAGTAGTTCCGTGCGTTCATTCATAACTTTTCTCCATCCTTTGATTTTGAGGTATTCATCTCTTTGAGAAATCGAGTAAGCACTGCAGTGAACCGTAGGCAGACTTGGTCGTAAGCTAATAATATCCATGTCACCTTCCATATACATCATATGAGGCACACAATCCTTTGGAAGTTTCTTTTGAAGAACATAATAATAACATAGTTAGCAATGTAATTTATCTTAAGAAGAATGTATGCAAAAGATGCACTAGTAACATAATAGTAAAAAATCTTACCATGCTATTTCCATGGATGTTACCGTGGTTCAAAACATGCACTAGTGGCACACATTGAGCATAATTTGGGTTAATTTCATAATTGTTCTTGAAAGTCTCGACATCATTAATAAATAAGACAAGATGATTTTTCTTCTCGCAAGTTAGTTCAGAGCCATAACTGTAGTAGATTTTGCTACTACCTTCCGTAAATTTCTTGGAAAATGGAAATAAGGTGTCTACTAATTTTTAATAAACAATATGAATTACTTAACAAATTTATTTGATAAGCTCACATAGAGGTAGAACTGGAAGCTTATCCACATCCAATGAATATCGATATTATCTTCAATATCATCGTCAGGATGAATATCAAAGGTTATTTGCATATCCTCTTGAAATCCATAGGCCTTGCATAGAGCTCTCCAATTGCTCCAAAATGTGATTGATTCACTGCATTGTAGAGCTTAACCCAAAAAGCGTAACCATGTTGAGTCCTAAGGTGCACTATCTTTGTCACCATATTGTCACTCTCTTCGAAACCGAGTTTCTCCGAGACAAACAGTCTTGCATGGCAGGGGATGCATGATACGTCTCCAACGTATCTATATTTTTTGATTGTTCCATGCTATTATATTATATGTTTTGGATGTTTTATAAGGATTAATATGCTATTTTATATGATTTTGGGGACTAACCTATTAACCTAGAGCCCAGCGCTAGTTTTTGTTTTTTTCCTTGTTTTAGAGTTTCACCGAAAAGGAATACCAAATGGACTCCAAACAGAATAAGACTTTTGCGATGATTTTTTTGGACCAAAAGACACCCAGGAGACTTGGAGTGCAAGTCAGAAGAGCCATGAGGTGTCCACAAGGGTGGAGGGCGCGCCCAGGGGGTAGGGCGTGCCCCCTCCCAACCATGTGGGCCCCTTGTAGACCTCCTAACCTAGATCTTCCTCCTATATATACTCTTATACCCTCAAAACATACAGGGGAGTCACGAAACCGCTTTTCCCCTACCGCAACCTTCTGTTCCCGTGAGATCCCATCTTGGGGCCTTTTCCGGCATCCTGCCGGAGGGGGATTCGATCACGGAGGGCTTCTACATCAACACCATTTCCTCTCCAATGAAGCGTGAGTAGTTTACCTCAGACCTACAGGTCCATAGCTAGTAGCTAGATGGTTTCTTCTCTCTCTTTGATTCTCAATACAAAGTTCTCCTCGATGTTCTTGGAGATCTATTGGATGTAATACTCTTTTGTGGTGTGTTTGCCGAGATCCGATGAATTGTGGATTTATGATGAGCTTATCTATGAATATTATTTGGATCTCCTCTGAATTCCTTTATGCATGATTTGATATCTTTGCAAGTCTCTTTGAACTATCGATTTGATTTGGCCAACTAGATTGGTTTTTCTTGCAATGGGAGAAGTGCTTAGCTTTGGGTTCAATCTTGCGGTGCTCGATTCTAGTGACAGAAGGGGAACCAACACGTATTGTATTGTTTCCATCGAGGATAAAAAGATGGGGTTTTCATCATATTGCTTGAGTTAATTCCTGTACATCATGTCATCTTGCTTAAGGCGTTACTCCATTCTTTATGAACTTAATACTCTAGATGCATGCTGGATAGCGGTCGATGTGTGGAGTAATAGTGGTATATGCATAATTGTTTCGGTCTACTTGACACGGACGTGATGACTATATTCATGATCATTGCCTTAGATATCTTCATAACTTTGCGCTTTTCTATTAATTGCTCGACAGTAATTTGTTCACCCACCGTAATATTTTCTATGTTGAGAGAAGCCTCTAGTGAAACCTATGGCCCGCGGGTCTATTTTCCATCATATAAGTTTCCGATCTACAATTCTAGTTTCCTACTTACTTTCTTTTGCAATCTTTTCCTTTCCGTTCCATAAACCAAAAATACCAAAAATATCACTTTACCGTCTATCCATCTCTATCATATCTCACTTTGCGAATAACCGTGAAGGGATTGACAACCCCTTTGTTGTGTTGGTTGCAGGTTGGTGTTTGTTTGTGCAGGTATTCAGTGACTTGTTGCGTTGTCTCCTACTGGATTGATACCTTGGTTCTCAAAACCGAGGGAAATACTTATGCTACTTTGCTGCATTACCCTTTCCTCTTCAAGGGAAAAACTAACGCAAGCTCAAGAGGTACCAATGCACTAGTTGAATTGAAAAAGAAACGGGAATTACATGTTGAAGCAAAGAAGCACAAGTCATTCTTAATTACACGTTGATGCAAAGAAGCACAAGTCAATACTAGTTGTCATTATGTACCGTAAAAACATCGAAGGTCTAGTCCAGCTTGATAGTGAAGTACATGTTGTTTTCCTGGTGATGCCCATCGCACAAACCTCGGTCATTGCCATAGTAATCACACTCAGTGATCCTATCATCATCAGACATTTCCTGTGTTCATAATTCAAAGATTATAAATCGACGACAATTACCAGGAACTCAACACACATATCACTATTCAGCATGGGTTGAATTTTGGTCTATCGAGTCTTCCTTGAGAACTCTCATCTCACGTGGTGTATATGGTGGGCACTCCCTCTCTGATATATTCGAACGTTGGTGATGGTCACTCCTCCATTCATTCCTGAGTGCATTACACAAAAATGTCTAGCACATGGGAACGAAGGAGAAGCGACCCACACGACAACAATCGTGATTCTATCTCTCTGATATTTCGACAGTATATGATGGACACTCCCTCATAGATATTTTGGCCGTCGGTGATGGTCGATTCCCCTTCTTCTATCGTGCATTACCAAGGTTTATCACAAGAAGAAGGAGAGGAAATGACCCCACGACAACAGTCGGCATCCTTCCTTCAAGAATAGACTTAGTCACACAAGGAGCCCCGACAGAATGACAGTCAATCTGTTACATATATCGAGTAATGGCACAAAAATGGCCTATGGTTTGCCGGAATGTCATTTAATTCATGTTTCGGCAAATCACGGGCACTCGATATTTCCTACTTTACAACACAAGTCATGTTGAAATTCATGGAAAATTTCGGCATGACCTTTGCTGAAATAGGACATATCGAGCGTCTGAAATTTGCTGAAATGGAAATGAATCAACATTCCGGCAAAACATAGGCCACTCAGAGGCGTTCCCTGCAACATAGGCAACATGTACAAAGAGACAACCAATACATGTCCAAATATCATCATACACATGTCTGAGGAGAAGAGAAGGAGGAGTTGGACTTTTAGCTCACTGACTCGGGTGTATAGGAAGCAGAGGAAGCTCCGACGATGATCACTTCAGGGAGACGCGACAGTACAAAGCCTGCATATTCCATTGAATCTCATATAAAATTCTTTGATGACAAAGTGATAATGATATAAAACAATTAAATTATCCAGTACATTTCTATATTGAAAAATAAAATTACTAAAATTTCTATACCTAAATTTTCTTACAAAAAAATTCTATTACTAAATTTGATAACTCAAAATTTCTCATATAGCATTCCAATACAAATCTATATCGAAAATTTTCTATACCTAAATTTCTATTGCTGATTGTTTTACTAAACATTTATATTACTAAAATTTCTATATCTATTTTTTACTACAAATTGTGTTACTAAATTTGATACCTAAAAATTTCTCATATAGCATTCCAATACCTAAAAATCCCTATTACTAAATTTGTTTACTTAAAATTTCTATAGATTACAAGAATAAACCTACATTCAAAAATAGAGGGATGTGGAGGGAGGGACAAAGGGAGGGAGGAGGGAGGGAGGTGGGGGAGGGAGCGATGTGGGGGGAGGAAAAGGGCGAACAAGGCAGGGAGGGAGGTGGGAGGGAGGAGAAAAGAGGAAGGGAGAGGGAGGTGGAAGGAGGAGGGAGGGAGGGAGGTGGAGGGAGATGGAGGACAGAGGAGGGAGGAGGCAGGAGGGAGGGAGGTGGATGGAGATGGCCGGAGCTACCTCGACTGTCTAATAGAAGGCACTGCTGCTAATGAGCTAGATCCCCAAGTCTCCGCACAATAGGGTCACGCTAGTCTTCTCGCCGTCTGGCGACTCCTTTGTGGTCATCGACCGACATGTGAAGATATGCTTGAATAATCCCCAATGTGGGTGTCAACCGATGAAGTTCTCTCACAGAGAAATAAAGGCAGACAAATAGACAATGGCATTCAGAGGAAGATGATGGAGTTGCACCCTGAAGTAATCCAGGAATGCATGGAAGAAAGCATGAGGGGGCATCGAGAAACCTCGTTCGATGTGGGTGACGAGGAGGACGTGTTCGTCCCGCTGCAGCGTCGGCTCGATGAGACCCGCCTCTGGCCGCCTCCATCCATGCGCCGGAATTAACCTCTCCTCGAGAAGCTCCTCCAGTCGCCTCGTCAAGACGCGCGAAGGGATCCATCCCCCGAGGCTCGGCCCGCCGGAGGGCTAGAGTTCGACGACACAGCTCTCCCGACCTTCTTTGCCTTCTCCTCCTTGGCGGTCGAATCCTTCCCCATCGTCTCGAGTTCTCACGTGCACCGGTTGCTAGAGCGGAGAGGGAAATGTGGAGAGTGTGTGGAAGAGAAAGGGGATCTAAGAATTACCCTAGCCTGCCGACCCTTTATACCGCGGGTAAGAATTGATTCACAGAATCACAGCCACAGATCCCTGGATTGGGCGGCAAATGCAGCGATCGCGTGCACATAGAATACATGGCATGTGGCAGAATTCGTGGGAAAATCGAGGCATCACAGCCCCACTCCCCACTAGCTATGATGTAACCGCTTCCGCGTGCACTCGCGCGATTTCAAATCCTGAGATTTCTGCAACAAATCGATCCAATTGATTGCTCGTTGTCTCTTTCCTAAAAGGACACTCATCGTGTTGGGGAACGCAGTAATTTCAAATAGTTTCCTACGCACATGCAAGATCATGGTGATGCATAGCAACAAGAGGGGAGAGTGTTGTCTACGTACCCTCGTAGATCATAAGCGGGAGGGTTATGACAATGCGGTTGATGTAGTCATAAGTCTTCACGATCGACCGATCCTAGTACCAAAAGTACGACACCTCCGCGATATGCACACGTTCGGCTCGGTGACGTCCCACGAACTCACGATCCAGTAGAGTGTCGAGGGAGAGCATCGTAAGCACGACGGCATGATGACGGTGATGATGATGCTACTGGAACAGGGCTTCGCCTAAGCACTGCTACGATATGACCGAGGTGGATTATGGTGGAGGGGGGGCACCGCACACGACTAAGAGATCAATGATCAACTTGTGTGTTTATGGGGTGCCTCTGTAACGCCCTCGATGCGGCTATATCTCCCACGTGTCGAAGCACGACTTAGAGGCATAACCGCATTGAAAGCAATGTCGCAAGTGAGGTAATCTTCACACAAACCATGTAATACATAAGGGAAAGAGATACATAGTAGGCTTACAATCGCCACTTCACACAAATACATGAATAAAGCATTACATCAACCAGTTACAATCAAGGCCCGACTACGGAGCCAAAATAAAAGAAGAACCCCAAATGCGACAAGGTCCCCGATCGACCCCAACTGGGCTCCACTACTGATCAACTAGAACAAAACAACACAAAGGACAAGATCTTCATCGAGCTCCTCCTTGAGCTTGGTTGCGTCACCTACAGGGGCTCATCGGCACCTGCAAGCTGGTTTTGGAAGTATCTGTGAGTCACGGGGACTCAGCAATCTCACACCCTCGCGATCAAGACTATTTAAGCTTATAGGTAAGGTAAAGGTATGAGGTGGAGCTGCAGCAAGCGACTAGCTTATATGGTGGCTAACATACACAAATGAGAGCGAGAAGAGAAGGCAAAGCACGGTCAAACAACTATGATCAAGAAGTGATCCTAGAACAACCTACGTCAAGCATAACTCCAACACTGTGTTCACTTCCCGGACTCCGCCGGAAAGAGACCATCACGTTCCACACGCGGTTAATGCATTTTAATTAAGGTCAACTTCAGGTTTTCTACAACCGGACATTAACAAATTCCCATCTGCCCATAACCGCGGGCACGGCTTTCGAAAGTTCAAATCCCTGCAGGGGTGTCCCAACTTAGCCCATGACAAGCTCTCACGGTCAACGAAGGATATTCCTTCTAGCGGGAAGACCCGATCAGACTCGGAATCCCGGTTACAAGACATTTCGACAATGGTAAAACAAGTCCAGCAACACCGCCCGAATGTGTCGAGAAATCCCAATAGGAGCTGCACATATCTCATTCTCAGGGCACACTCAGATTGTCCAAACTTCCGGTAGGCCAGTCCAGAGTTGCCCCTGGTGGCCACCGGCGGCTGACAGTTTGGACCAACACTCAGAGGAGCACTGGCCTGGGGGGGGGGGGGTTAAAATAATGATGACCCTTGAGTCTGCAGAACCCAAGGGAAAGAAAAGGCTAGGTGGAAAATGGTAAAACCAAGGTTGGGCATTGCTGGAGGAGTTTTATTCAAGGCAAACTATCAAGGGGTTCCCATTATTACCCAACCGCGTAAGGAACGCAAAATCCGGGAACATAACACCGATATGACGGAAACTAGGGCGCAAGAGTGGAACAAAACACCAGGCATAAGGCCGAGCCTTCCACCCTTTACCAAGTATATAGATGCATTAATTAAATAAGAGATATTGTGATATCCCAACAAGTAAACATGTTCCAACAAGGAACAACATCTCCATGTTCCAACAAGGAACAAACTTCATCTTCACCTGCAACTAATAACGCTATAAGAGGGGCTGAGCCAAGCAGTAACATAGCCAACCAACGGTTTGCTAGGACAAGGTGGGTTAGAGGCTTGGTTCAACAATATGGGAGGCATGATAAGCAAGTGGTAGGTATCGCAGCATAGGCATAGCAAAAGAGCGAGCATCTAGCAAGCAAAGATAGAAGTGATTTCGAGGGTATGGTCATCTTGCCTGAGATACCGCAAGGAAGAAGAACGAGTCCATGAAGAAGACAAACAGACGTAGATGAACGGAGCCTCACAACTCCGGAATGAAACCGAAGCTAACGCGAGAGGTAACCCGGAAAGAAGCAAACAACATAGTAAACAACCACGACATAAGCATGGCATGATGCACAACAAGTATGATGCATGTCCGGTTTAAATATACATGGCATGGCAAAGTGCACAAACAATCCTACAAATTAAGTGGAGCTCAATATGCAACTCTGTTGCATATTGACGAAACACCACGTGACTTATTTAGTTCGATCTTGTTTATGTACCCAACAATATTAAAAGTTGTTAAACATGGCAGGAGAGTGAAACAAATGAAAACTACCTATCTAGGCAAATTTAAATGAGGCCAGAACAACAAACAACAAGTCCAGAAAAAAAATCCTCATATGCATATATTAGGTTTGGTACTGTTCTGCCCTAAGCACAATTTTAGAGTTATTAAACATGCAAAATGAATCCACCATGTTAAACTAGGCATAATTCTACCCCATTTACATATAAAGTTTATTAAATTCCGAGTTACGATTAAATAGTTATGAAATAAATCATTTTAACAAGTTATTTAAGCAAATTAATGCAAACAGTAGTTTGAACATTTTAAACATAGATGAAAATGGCAGATTATGAAAGTATATAAAATTCCGAGCATTTTACATATATAACATGTTTTATTTTGATGCATGGTTCAAAAGTTATTAGCAGTTTAACATAGGGGCAGTTTTGTAAATATGCAGTGCACTGGTTAAATAGAAAAAAACGTTCAGCGAAAAAAAATGTGTCTCGGGCCGAATCTATCTAGCCCAAACAGCAATAAAAAAGGAGGCGCTGGGGAGGCCTCACCCATGGGCTTTGGCCCGGTTCAGTGGAAGAAGGCTGGCTGGGTGAGGAGGGGTGCACTGGGCCGGCAAAGAAGCAGGCTGGGCCCGGCGCATGCCTTGATTGGTTAATGCAAGCCGACCTGCTCGTTGCTGCTACTCGATGCAGCCGGCAGCGACGGGGATGGAAGCAGAGGCGCGGCGATGGAGCAGCTTCCGACGGAGCCGCGAGGGAATTGGGCACGAGACAGGCGAAGCGAAATCAGCAGCGGCGGGGCTTGGAGCTTCGAGTGGTTTGGGCGCCCATGGGTCTCCTGTTGATGAACAGAGACAAGGGAACGATGAAGAGAGAGGGGAAAGCACGGGGAAGGAGGAAGGGGCGCAGGTGAGGGCACAGAGGAGCTCCACTCCTCTGGATCGAAGAGGGAGGAGGAGGCTCTCGATCGAGGCGGCGGGGTTCTCTGGTGGCTTCGAATCGAAGAGCTCGGGATCGAGGCTGCAGCGATTTGGGCGGCACACGGAACGAGGGAGGTGGTCGGAGATCTGGTTGGTGGGCAGGGATCCCAAGTAAGACATGAAAGAGGTGGTTGGCTGGCGGCGGCGGTATGGGAATGGGTGTATTGGACCAGTAGGGGCTAGGGTTTAGACTGATATTTATATCAGATGAATTTTGGTTAGGGGCTAACTCGTCCCTCCGATCACAATCGGACAATCGCGAATAAAATAGCTAGGGAGTCCAATTAACAAAACGGAGACATTTTGTAGACGTTTGGGGATGATCCGGATCCAACGGTGACGACTGCCCAGGTCGGGTCCGGGACAACTTTCGGACGCGCGCGCGAGGAGGGCCGCGGGCTGATGAGAGAGGTTATGTTGGGTCTGGCGGATTGTGAAGAGCGGGTTGGCCTGAGAGAAGAGGGGAGAGATGCAGCCAAGATGGTTTCCGGAGACCGAAAACGTCCGACATTAGACCGGCTATACTGCCGCTATAGTTATTCGTTGGGGCGTCAAATGGACTCCAAATGCGATGAAACTTGACAGGCGTTCTATCTACACTATAATAAGACCACACGTCAACTTTCATCCCATTCTGAGAACATTTTGTGGCCACTTATAAAATAATATCTCGAACATGCTGCGGGCACGTGCAAGTGTGTCTGGTCTCAGAACGGATAACAGACGGAACGAGGAGACCGGGACGGATGCAAGTTTTGAAAACATGAAGATGCAATGCACATGATGACATGATATGAAATGCATGACACGCGAGCAAAGACAAGGCAACAACAGCGAATAACTGGAGGACACCTGGCACATCGGTCTCGGGGCGTTACAGCCTCCCTCCCCCGTATATAAAGGAGTGGAGGAGGGGGAGGGCCGGTCCTCTACTATGGCGTGCCCTAGGGAGTCCTACTCCCATCGGGAGTAGGATTCCCCCCTTCCATGTAGTAGGAGTAGGAGAGTAGGAAAGGGAAGAGAGAAGAGAAGGAAGGAGGGGGCGCCGCCCCTTCCCCCTAGTCCAATTCGGACTAGGCCTTGGGGGGCGCGCGACTTGCCCTAGGCAGCCCCTCCCTCTCTCCCCTAAAGCCCATTAGGGCCCGTATACTCCCCACGGGGTTCGGGTAACCTCCCCGGTACTCCGGTTAATGCCCAAACTCACCCGGAACCATTCCAATGTCCAAACATAGTCATCCAATATATCGATCTTTATGTCTCGACCATTTCGAGACTCCTCGTCATGCCCGTGATCACATCCGGGACTCCGAACAACCTTCGGTTCATAAAAACACATAAACTCATAATATAGATCGTCACCGAACGTTAAGCGTGCGGACCCTACGGGTTCGAGAACTATGTAGACATGACCGAGACAAGTCTCCGGTCAATAACCAATAGAGGAACCTGGATGTTCATATTGGCTCCCACATATTCTACAAAGAACTTTATCGATCAAACCGCATAACGATATACGTTGTTCCCTTTGTTATCAGTATGTTACTTGCCCGAGATTCGATCATCGGTATCTCAATACCTAGTTCAATCTCATTACCAGCAAATCTCTTTACTCGTTCTGTAATTCTACATCCCGTAACTAACTCATTAGCTACATTGCTTGCAAGGCCTATATTGATGTGCATTACCGAGAGGGCCCAGAGATATCTCTCCGACAATCGGAGTGACGAATCCTAATCTCGATCTATGCCAACTCAACAAACACCATTGGAGACACCTGTAGAGCACCTTTATAATCACCCAGTTACGTTGTGACGTTTGGTAGCACACAAAGTGTTCCTCCGGTATTCGGGAGTTGCATGATCTCATAGTCATAGGAACATGTATAAGTTATGGAGAAAGCAATAGCAACAAACTAAACGATCATCGTGCTAAGCTAATGGATGGGTCAAGTCAATCACATCATTCTCTAATGATGTGATCCCGTTAATCAAATGACAACTCATGTCTATGGTTAGGAAACATAACCATCATTGATTCAACGAACTAGTCAAGTAGAGGCAAACTAGTGACACTCTGTTTGTCTATATATTCACACATGTACTAAGTTTCCGGTTAATACAATTCTAGCATGAACAGTAAAAATTTATCATGATATAAGGAAATATAAATAACAACTTTATTATTGCCTCTAGGGCATATTTCCTTCAGTCTCCCATTTGCACTAGAGTCAATAATCTAGATTACATTGTAATGATTCTAACACCCATGGAGTCTTGGTGCTGATCATGCTTTGCTCGTGAGAGAGGCTTAGTCAACGGGTCTGCAACATTCAGATCCGCATGTATCTTGCAAATCTCTATGTCTCCCTCCTTGACTTGATCACGGCTGGAATTGAAGCGTCTCTTGATGTGCTTGGTTCTCGTGTGAAATTTGGATTCCTTTGCCAAGGCAATTGCACCAGTATTGTCACAAAAGATTTTCATTGGACCCGATGCACTAGGTATGACACCTAGATCGGATATGAACTCCTTCATCCAGACTCCTTCATTTGCTGCTTTCGAAGCAGCTGTGTATTCCGCTTCACATGTAGATCCCGCCATGACGCTCTGCTTGGAACTACTCCAACTGACAGCTCCACCATTTAATGTAAACACGTATCCGGTTTGCGATTTAGAATCGTCCGGATCAGTGTCAAAGCTTGCATCAACGTAACCATTTACGATGAGCTCTTTGTCACCTCCATATATGAGAAACATATCCTTAGTCCTTTTCAGGTATTTCAGAATGTGCTTGACCGCTATCCAGTGATCCACTCCTAGATTACTTTGGTACCACCCTGCTAGACTAATAGCAAGGCACACATCAGGTCTGGTACACAACATTTCATACATGATAGAGCCTATGGTTGAAGCATAGGTAACACCTTTCATTTTCTCTCTATCTTCTGCAGTGGTCGGGCATTGATTCTGACTCAACTTCACACCTTGTAACACAGGAAAGAACCCTTTCTTTGTGTGATCCATTTTGAACTTCTTCAAAACTTTATCAAGGTATGTGCTTTGTGAAAGTCCAATTAAGCGTCTTGATCTATCTCTATAGATCTTGATGCCCAATATATAAGCAGCTTTACCGAGGTCTTTCATTGAAAAATTCTTATTCAAGTATCCTTTTATGCTATTCAGAAATTCAATATCATTTCCGATCAACAATATGTCATCCACATATAATATCAGAAATGCTACCGAGCTCCCACTCACTTTCCTGTAAATACAGGCTTCCCCAAAAGTCTGTATAAAACCATATGCTTTGATCACACTATCAAAGCGTATATTCCAATTCCGAGAGGCTTGCACCAGTCCATAAATGGATCGCAGGAGCTTGCACACTTTGTTAGCACCTTTTGGATCGAAAAAACCTTCTGGTTGTGTCATATACAATTCTTCTTTAAGATATCCATTAAGGAATGCAGTTTTGACATCCATTGGCCAAATTTCATAATCGTAAAATGCGGCAATTGCTAATATGATTCAGACGGACTTAAGCATTGCTACGGGTGAGAAGGTCTCATCGTAGTAAACTCCTTGAATTTGTCGAAAACCTTTTGCAACAAGTCGAGCTTTGTAGACAGTAACATTATCGTCAGCGTTAGTCTTGTTCTTGAAGATCCACTTATTCTCTATGGCCTGTCGATCATCGGGCAAGTCAACCGAAGTCCACACTTGGTTCTCATACATGGATCCCATCTCAGATTTCTTGGCCTCAAGCCATTTTGCGGAATCTAGGCTCATCATCGCTCTCTCATAGTTCGTAGGTTCGTCATGGTCAAGTAACATGATCTCCAGAACAGGATTACCGTACCACTCTGGTGTGGATCTTACTCTAGTTGACCTACGAGGTTCGGTAGTAACTTGATCAAAAGTTTCATGATCATCATCATAAGCTTCCTCACTTACTGGTGTAGGAATCACTGGAACTGATTTCAGTGATGAACTACTTTCCAATAAGGGAGCAGGTACAATTACCTCATCAAGTTCTACTTTCCTCCCACTCACTTCTTTCGAGAGAAACTCCTTCTCTAGAAAGGATCCATTCTTAGCAACGAATGTCTTGCCTTCGGATCTGTGATAGAAGGTGTACCCAACAGTCTCCTTTTGGTATCCTATGAAGACACATTTCTCCGATTTGGGTTCGAGCTTATCAGGTTGAAGCTTTTTCACATAAGCATCGCAGCCCCAAACTTTCAGAAATGACAACTTTGGTTTCTTGCCAAACCACAGTTCATAAGGAGTTGTCTCAACGGATTTCGATGGTGCCCTATTTAACGTGAATGCAGCCGTCTCTAAAGCATAACCCCAAAACAATAGCGGTAAATCAGTAAGAGACATCATAGATCGCACCATATCTAGTAAAGTACGATTACGACGTTCGGACACACCATTACGCTGTGGTGTTCCAGGTGGCGTGAGTTGCGAAACTATTCCGCATTGTTTTAAATGTAGACCAAACTCGTAACTCAAATATTCTCCTCCGCGATTAGATCGTAGAAACTTTATTTTCTTTTTACGATGATTTTCAACTTCACTCTAAAATTCTTTGAACTTTTCAAATGTTTCAGACTTATGCTTCATTAAGTAGATATACCCATATCTGCTTAAATCATCTGTGAAAGTGAGAAAATAACGATATCCGCCACGAGCCTCAACATTCATCGGACCGCATACATTTGTATGTATGATTTCCAACAAATCTGTTGTTCTCTCCATAGTACCGGAGAACGGCGTTTTAGTCATCTTGCCCATGAGGCACGGTTCGCAAGTACCAAGTAATTCATAATCAAGTGATTCCAAAAGTCCGTCCATATGGAGTTTCTTCATGCGCTTTACACCGATATGACCTAAACGGCAGTGCCACAAATAAGTTGCACTATCATTATCAACTCTGCATCTTTTGGCTTCAACATTAAGAATATGTGTATCACTACTATCGAGATTCATCAAAAATAGACCACTCTTCAAGGGTGCATGGCCATAAAAGATATTACTCATATAAATAGAACAACAATTATTCTCTGGTTTAAATGAATAACTGTCTCGCATCAAACAAGATCCAGATATAATGTTCATGAACTACTTTCCAATAAGGGAGCAGGTACAATTACCTCATCAAGTTCTACTTTCCTCCCACTCACTTCTTTCGAGAGAAACTCCTTCTCTAGAAAGGATCCATTCTTAGCAACGAATGTCTTGCCTTCGGATCTGTGATAGAAGGTGTACCCAACAGTCTCCTTTGGGTATCCTATGAAGACACATTTCTACGATTTGGGTTTGAGATTATCAGGTTGAAGCTTTTTCACATAAGCATCGCAGCCCCAAACTTTAAGAAACGACAACTTGGGTCTCTTGCCAAACCACAGTTCATAAGGTGTCGTCTCAATGGATTTAGATGGTGCCCTATTCAATGTGAATGCAGGTGTATCTAAAGCATAACCCCAAAACAATAGCGGTAAATTAGTAAGAGACATCATAGATCGCATCATATCTAGTAAAGTACGATTACGATGTTCGGACACACCATTACGTTGTGGTGTTCCGGGTGGCGTGAGTTGCAAAACTATTCTACATTGTTTCAAATGAAGTCCAAACTCATAACTCAAATATTCACCTCCACGACCAGATCGCAGAAACTTGATTTTCTTGTTACGATGATTTTCCACTTCACTCTGAAATTCTTTGAACTTTTCAAATGTTTCAGACTTATGTTTCATTAAGTAGATAGACCCATATCCGCTTAAATCATCTGTGAAGGTGAGAAAATAACGATATCCGTCGCGAGCTTCAATGTTCATTGGACCACATACATCAGTATGCATGATTTCCAATAACTCTGTTGCTCGCTCCATTGTTTCGGAGAACGGAGTTTTAGTCATCTTGCCCATGAGGCATGGTTCGCAAGTACCAAGTGATTCATAATCAAGTGATTCCATAAGTCCATCAGAATGGAGTTTCTTCATGCGCTTTACATCAATATGACCTAAACGTAAGTGCCACAAATATGTTGCACTATCATTATCAACTTTGCATCTTTTGGCTTCAATACTACGAACATGTGTATCACTACTATCAAGATTTAGTAAAAATAGACCACTCATCAAGGGTGCATGACCATAGAAGATATTACTCATATAAATAGAATAACCATTATTCTCTGATTTAAATGAATAACCTTCTCGCATCAAACAAGATCCAGATATAATGTTCATGATCAACGCTAGCACCAAATAACAATTATTTAGGTCTAAAACTAATCTCGAAGGTAGATGTAGAGGTAGCGTGCCGACGGCGATCACATCGACCTTGGAACCATTTTCCACACGGATCGTCACCTCATCCTTAGCCAATCTTCGCTTAATCTGTAGCCCCTGTTTCGAGTTGCAAATGTTAGAAACTGACCCGGTATCAAATACCTAGGCACTACTACGAGCATTAGTAAGGTACACATCAATAACATGTATATCAAATATACCTTTCACTTTGCCATCCTTCTTCTCCCCCAAATACTTGGGGCAGTTCCACTTCCAGTGACCAGTCCCTTTGAAGTAGAAGCACTCACTCTCAGGTTTAGGTCCAGACTTGGGTTTCTTCACTTGAGCAGCAACTGGCTTGCTATTCTTCTTGAAGTTCCTCTTCTTCCCTTTACCCTTTTTCTTGAACCTGGTGGTATTGTTGACCATCAACAGTTGATGCTCCTTCTTGATTTCTACCTCCACAGCCTTTAGCATTGCGAAGAGCTCAGGAATCGTCTTATCCACCCCTTGCAAATTATAGTTCATCACAAAGCTCTTGTAGCTTGGTGGTAGTGATTTAAGAACTTTGTCAATGACACTATCATCAGGAAGATTAACTCCCAGCTGAGTCAAGTGGTTGTGGTACCCAGACATTCTGAGTATATGTTCACTGATAGAACTATTGTCCTCCATTTTCCAGCTATAGAACTTATTGGAGACTCCATATCTCTTAATCCGGGCATTTGCTTGAAATATTAACTCCAACTCCTGGAACATCTCATATGCTCCATGACGTTCAAAACATCGTTGAAGTCTCGGTTCTAAGCCGTAAAGCATGGCACACTGAACTATTGAGTAGTCATCAGCTTTGCTCTGCCAGGTGTTCACAACATCTGGCGTTGGTCCTGCAGCGGGTTTGTCACCTAGCGGTGCTTCCAGGATGTAATTCTTCTATGCAGCAATGAGGATAATTCTCAAGTTACGGACCCAGTTCGTGTAGTTGCTACCATCATCTTTCAACTTAGCTTTCTCTAGGAACGCGTTACAATTCAACGGAACAATAGCACGGCCATCTATCTACAATAACATAGACATGCAAAATACTATCAGGTGCTAAGTTCGTGATAAATTAAAGTTCAATTAATCAAATTACTTAAGAACTCCCACTTAGATAGATATCTCTCTAATCATCTAAGTGATCACGTGATCCATATCAACTAAACCATGTCCAATCATCACGTGAGATGGAGTAGATTTGAATGTGAACATCACTATGTTGATCATATCTACTATATGATTCACACTCGACCTTTCGGTCTCAGTGTTCCGAGGCCATATCTGCATTTGCTAGGCTCTTCAAGTTTAACCCGAGTATTCTGCGTGTGCAAAACTGGCTTGCACCCATTGTATGTGAATGTGGAGCTTATCACACCCGATCATCACGTGGTGTCTCGGCACGACGAACTATAGCAACAGTGCATACTCAGGGAGAACACTTATACCTTGAAAATTTGTGAGAGATCATCTTATAATGCTACCGCCGAACTAAGCAAAATAAGATGCATAAAGGATAAACATTACATGCAATCTATATAAGTGATATGATATGGCCATCATCATCTTGTGCCTTTGATCTCCATCTCCAAATCACCATCATGATCACCATCATCACCGGCTTGACACCTTGATCTCCATCGAAGCATCATTGTCATCTCGCCAACTATTGCTTCTACGACTATCGCTACCGATTAGTGATAAAGTAAAGCAATTACATGGCGATTGCATTTCATACAATAAAGCAACAACCATATGGCTCCTGCCAGTTGCCAATAACTGTGTTACAAAACATGATCATCTCATACAATTAAATTTAGCATCATGTCTTGACCATACCACATCACAACATGCCCTACAAAAACAAGTTAGACGTCCTCTACTTTGTTGTTGCAAGTTTTACGTGGCTGCTACGGGCTGAGCAAGAACCGTTCTTACCTACGCATCAAAAACCACAACGCCGTATAGTGATTGCTTTTTGATCTTCAGAAAGAACCCTATTCATTGAATCCAATTCAACTAAAGTTGGAGAACCTGACACCCACCAGCCACCTGTGTGCGAAGCACGTCGGTAGAACCAGTCTCGCGTAAGCGTACGCGTAATGTCGGTCTGGGCTGCTTCATCCAACAATGCCACTGGATCAAGAATCAACTAGTGACGGCAAGCAATATGTATATTACCACGCCCACAACTCCTTTGTGTTCTACTCGTGCATATAACATCTACGCATAAACCTGGCTCGGATGCCACTTTTGGGGAACACAGTAATTTCAAAAAAATCCTATGCACACGCAAGATCATGGTGATGCATAGCAATGAGAGGGGAGAGTGTTGTCTACGTACCCTTGTAGGATGGTAGCGGAAGCTTTATGACAACACGGTTGATGTAGTTGTACGTCTTCACGATCGACCGATCCTAGTACCGGAAGTATGGCACCTCCGCGATCTGCACATGTTCGGCTCGGTGATGTCCCACGAACACACGATCCAGCAGAGTGTCGAGAGAGAGCTTCGTCAGCACGACGGTGATGATGATGCTACCGGAACATGGGTATGACCGAGGTGGATTATGGTGGAGGGGGGCATGATACGTCTCTGTCGTATCTATAATTTTTGATTGTTCCATGCCAATATTCTACAACTTTCATATACTTTTGGCATCTTTTTATACTATTTTTGGGACTAACATATTGATCCAGTGCCCAGTGCCAGTTCCTATTTGTTGCATGTTTTTTGTTTCACAGAATATCCATATCAAACGGAGTCCAAACGGAATAAAAACTGACGGAGATTTTTTTTGAATATATATGACTTTTGGGAAGAAGAATCCACGCGAGAAGATCCTCGAGGGGCCCATGAGGTAGGGGGGTGCGCCCCAGGGTGTCAGGCACGCCCCTGACCCTCGTGGCCACCCCGTAAGGCGGTTGGTGCCCTTCTTTCGCCGCAAGAAAGCTAATATCCGGATAGAGATCATGTTAAAATGTCAGCCCAATCGGAGTTACGGATCTCCGGGAATATAAGAAACGGTGAAAGGAAAGAATCTGAGAACGCAGAACCAGAGAGAGACAGAGAGATAGATCCAATCTCGGAGGGGCTCTCGCCCCTCCCACGCCATGGGAGCCAAGGACCAGAGGGGAAACCCTTCTCCCATCTAGGGAGTTGGTCAAGGAAGAACAAGAAGAAGAAGGGGGCCCTCTCCCCCTCGCTTCCGGTGGCACTGGAGTGCCACCGGGGGCCATCATCATCACCGTGATCTACACCAACACCTCTGCCATCTTCACCAACATCTTCATCACCTTCCCCCCTCTATCTACAGAGATCCACTCTCCCGCAACCCGCGGTACCCTCTACTTGAACATGGTGCTTTATGCTTCATATTATTATCCAATGATGTGTTGCCATCCTATGATGTCTGAGTAGATTTTCGTTGTCCTATTGGTGGTTGATGAATTGCTATGATTGATTTAATTTGCTTGTGTTTATGTTGCTATCCTTTTGTGCCCATCATATGATTGCATGCGTGGATCACACCCTAGGGTTAGTTGTATGTTGATAGGACTATGTATTGGAGGGCAAGAGTGATAGAAGCTTCAACCTAGCATAGAAATTGATGCATACAGGATTGAAGGGGGACCAATATACCTTAATGCTATGGTTGGGTTTTACCTTAATGAACATTAGTAGTTGCGGATGCTTGCTAATAGTTCCAATCATAAGTGCATAGAATTCCAAGTCAGGGATGACATGCTAGCAGTGGCCTCTCCCACATAATACTTGCTATCGGTCTAGTAAAGTAGTCAATTTCTTAGGGGCAATTCCACAACTCCTACCACCACTTTTCCACACTCGCTATATTTACTTTATTGTTTCTTTATCTAAACAGCTCCTACTTTTTATTTACGTACTCTTTATTATCTTGCAAATCTATCCAACAACACCTACAATGTACTTCTAGTTTCATACTTGTTCTAGGTAAAGCGAACGTCAAGCGTGCGTAGAGTTGTATCGGTGGTCGATAGAACTTGAGGGAATATTTGTTCTACCTTTAGCTCCTCGTTGGGTTTGACACTCTTACTTATCGAAAACTGTTGCGATCCCCTATACTTGTGGGTTATCAAGACCTTTTTCTGGCGCCGTTGCCGGGGAGCAATAGCGTGGGGTGACTATTCTCGTGTGTGCTTGTTTTCTTTATCACTAAGTAATTTTTATTTGTTGTTCTTAGTTGTTTCCTATCTTTAGTTATGGGTAGGAAACGCAAAATACCAAAAAAAAATAGTTGTACCTACTGAACCAATGGTTGAAGAACCAATCAAAATCTATCACACTGCTGAAGCTTATTACTTGGATCATCTTCGATCCCTATGTGCTCGTGCTGAAACCCCAACTAGCTTAGTTAGGCGAATCTTTAGATGAGCATGCTTGTTATGTGCGACACCGTATATCTGAAAAAGGGAAACTATTATGGGGTCAAATTCAACGTTTGCAATGCTATGCTTGGAATTTATGTGAAATATATGATTTTACTTGTTGCTCTGAAAACCCTAAGAAACACCTTCCTTACCAATGTGAGTTTATTGATAATGGAATCTTATCTTCATATGCTAAGGGTGTTTATAATTACTATGATGTTCAACAAATTGAAGAATTTGTTGCTTTTAAGGGTGCTTTTGAAATTGATTCTTTGATTGAAAAGTATGATGCTACTCTTTACAAATCTGAAAATTTTGCCATATTTAAATTTTGCTATGATAATTATGCTTCTAATGCCTATGTTGAACCATATATTGAGTACTACTCCGCTGTCCAAGAAGAAACTAATATTTTGCAGGAGTCTATGGAAGAAGAAATTGATAAAACTCTGAGCTCATTGGATGAAAAAGATGATGAGGAGAGCGAAGAACAAAAGGAGGAAGAACGGATTAGCTACCCATGCCCACCTTCTAATGAGAGTAACTCTTCAACTCATACATTGTTTAATTTCCCTTCGTTCTTACCAGAGGATGATTGCTATGATGATTGTTATGATCTCGTTGATTCTTTTGAAATATCCCTTTTTGATGATGCTTGCTATGCTTGTGGCCAAGATGCCAATATGAATTATGCTTATGGATATGAACTTGCTATAGTTCCTTATGTTAAACATGAAATTGTTGCTATTGCACCCACACATGATAGTCCTATTATCTTTTTGAATTCTCCCAACTACACTATATCGGAGAAGTTTGCCCTTATTAAGGATTATATTGATAGGTTGCCTTTTACTACTACACATGATGATTTTGATGAGTATAATATGCATGTGCTCGCTGCTCCTACTTGCAATTATTATGAGAGGGGAACTATATCTCCACCTCTCTATGTTTCTAATATGATAAAATTGCAAGAAACTATTTATACTATGCATTGGCCTTTACTATGCGTGCATGAATTGTTCTTTTATGACATGCCAATGCATAGGAAGAGAGTTAGACTTCGTTGTTACATGATATATGTTACTTTGTGCTCACTACTAAATACTAAATCATTGTTAATTAAAATTGGCTTTGATATACCTTGGGATCCGGGTGGATTCATTACTTGAGCACTATATGCCTAGCTTAATGGCTTTAAAGAAAGCGCTGCCAGGGAGACAACCCGGAAGTTTTGGTGAGTCATTTATTTCTGTTGTGTGATTTTATAAAGTTTAGAAATAAAAATAAGGTGCCAAGGTTTGCCTTTAGGATGTTTACATTTGCTTGATGGTTTGTACGGTGCAGGACAGAAACTTTGGCTGTAGTGCGCAATTTTATGTTTTTAGCTGGAACGTCAAATGGTTCTGATTCTTTTTGCACTATCTTCCTATACAAATTTATTATTTTTCCTAATTTTTGAAGAATTTTTAAAGTATCATAAGTATGGTGAATGTTCAGATTATTGCAGACAGTTCTGTTTTAGACAGATTCTGTTTTTGATGCATAGTTTGCTTGTTTTGATGAAACTATCAATTTATATCAGTGGATTAAGCCATGAAAAAGTTATATTACAGTAGACACAATGCAAAAACAAAATATTAATTGGTTTGCAACAGTACCTAGAGTAGTGATTTGCTCTATTATACTAACGGATCTTACTGAGTTTTCTGTTGAAGTTTTGTGTGGATGAAGTGTTCGATGATCGAGAAGGTTTCGATGTGAGAAGAAGGAAGAGAGGTAAGAGCTCAAGCTTGGGGATTCCTGAGGCACCCCAAGTAAATATTCAAGGAGACTCAAGCGTCTAAGATTGGGGATGCTGGGGAGGCATCCCCTCTTTCTTCAACAAATATCGGTATGTTTTCGGATTCGTTTCGTTCATGCGATATGTGCAAGTCTTGGAGCGTCTTTTGCATTTAGGTTTTTATTTTTATTTTTATGCACCATGCTGGTATGAGATAGTCCTTGGTTTATTTATAGAATGCTCATTGCACTTCACTTATATCTTTTGAGTATGGCTTTATAGAATGCTTCATGTGCTTCACTTATATCATTTGAAGTTTGGATTGCTTGTTTCTCTTCACTTGGACAACCGCCATTTGAAGAATGCTCTTTTGCTTCACTTGTATGTGTTAGAGCACGGGCATATGTTTTGTAGAAAGAATTAAACTCTCATGCTTCACTTATATCTATTTAGAGAGATGACAGGAACTGGTCATTCACATGGTTAGTCATAAAATCCTACATAAAGTTGTAGATCGCTGAATATGATATGTTTGATTCCTTGCAATAGTTTTGCGATATAAAGGTGGTGATATTAGAGTCATGCTAGTCGGGTAATAGTGAAATTGAGAAATACTTGTGTTGAGGTTTGCAAGTCCCGTAGCATGCACGTATGGTGAACCGTTATGTAACGAAGTCGGAGCATGAGGTGTTTATTGATTGTCTTCCTTATGAGTGGCGGTCGGGGACGAGCGATGGTCTTTTCCTACCAATCTATCCCCCTAGGAGCATGCGCGTAGTACTTTGTTTCGATGACTAATAGATTTTTGCAATAAGTATGTGAGTTCTTTATGACTAATGTTGAGTCCATGGATTATACGCACTCTCACCCTTCGATCATTGCTAGCCTCTTCGGTACCGTGCATTGCCCTTTCTCACCTCGAGAATTGGTGCAAACTTCGCCGGTGCATCCAAACCCCGTGATACGATACGCTCTGTCACACATAAGCGTCATTATATCTTCCTCAAAACAGCCACCATACCTACCTATCATGGCATTTCCATAGCCATTCCGAGATATATTGCCATGCAACTTCCATCATCATCATATACATGACTTGAGCATTCATTGTCATATTGCTTTGCATGATTGTAAGATAGCTAGCATGATGTTTTCATGGCTTGTCCTTTTTTGATGTCATTGCTACGCTAGATCATTGCACATCCCGGTACACCGCCGGAGGCATTCATATAGAGTCATATCTTTGTTCTAGATATCGAGTTGTAAGTAAATAAAAGTGTGATGATCATGATTATTAGAGCATTGCCCCAGTGAGGAAAGGATGATGGAGACTATGATTCCCCCACAAGTCGGGATGAGACTCCGGACGAAAAAAAGTGAGAAAGGCCAAAAAGAAGGCGCAAAAAAAGAAAACAAAAGAAAACAAAAAAATGAGAGAAAAAGAGAGAAGGGGCAATGTTACTATCCTTTTACCACACTTGTGCTTCAAAGTAGCACCATGT
Source organism: Triticum aestivum (assembly GCF_018294505.1). Classification (NCBI taxonomy): domain Eukaryota; kingdom Viridiplantae; phylum Streptophyta; class Magnoliopsida; order Poales; family Poaceae; genus Triticum; species Triticum aestivum. The sequence continues at coordinate 49,744,696 of NC_057806.1, read as the reverse complement.
TCTTCATGTAGAGAGTCTCTTGAGCTATCACTTTCATATACTATTGGGAATTTTCATTATAGAACTTGGCTTGTATATTCCAATGATGGGCTTCCTCAAATGCCCTAGGTCTTCATGAGCAAGCAAGTTGGATGCACAACCACTTAGTTTCAGTTTGAGCTTTCATATACTTATAGCTCTAGTGCATCCGTTGCATGGCAATCCCTACTCCTCACATTGATATCTATTGATGGGCATCTCCATAGCCCGTTAATACACCTAGTCGATGTGAGACTTTCTCCCTGTTTGTCTTCTCCACATAACCCCCATCGTCATATTCTATTCCACCTATAGTGCTATGTCCATGGCTCACACTCATGTGTTGCGTGAAAGTTGAAAAGGTTTGAGAACGTCAAAAGTATGAAACAATTGCTTGGCTTGTCATCGCGGTTGTGCATGATCTAAATATTTTGTGTGCTGAAGATGGAGCATAGCCAGACTATATGATTTTGTAGGGATGAGCTTTCTTTGGCTATGTTATCTCAATAAGACATAATTGCTTGGTTGGTATGCTTGAAGTATTATTATTTTTATGTCAAAGGATAGACTATTGCTTTGAATCACTCGTGTCTTAATATTCATGCCATGATTAGACATATGATCAAGATTATGCTAGGTAGCATTCCACATCAAAAATTATCTTTTTTATCATTTACCTACTCGAGGACGAGCAGGAATTAAGCTTGCGGATGCTGATACGTCTCCGTCGTATCTATAATTTTTTATTGTTCCATGCCAATATTCTACAACTTTCATATACTTTTGGCAACTTTTTATACTATTTTTGGGACTAACATATTGATCCAGTGCCCAGTGCCAGTTCCTGTTTGTTGCATGTTTTTTGTTTCGCAGAATATCAATATCAAACGGAGTGCAAACGGAATAAAAATTGACAGAGATTTTTTTGGAATATATATGATTTTTGGGAAGACGAATCCACGCGAGACGATGCTCGAGGGACCCACGAGGTAGGGGGGGCGCCCCTGACCCTCGTGGCCACCCCGTAAGGCGGTTGGTGCCCTTCTTTCACCGTAAGAAAGCTAATATCCGTATAGAGATCGTGTTAAAATTTCAGCCCAATCGGAGTTTCGGATCTCCGGGAATATAGGAAACGGTGAAAGGGAAGAATCTGAGAACGCAGAACCAGAGAGAGACAGAGAGATAGATCCTATCTCAGAGGGGCTCTCGGCCCTCCCACGCCATGGGAGCCAAGGACTAGAGGGGAAACCCTTCTCCCATCTAGGGAGGAGGTCAAGGAAGAAGAAGAAGAAGGGGGGCCCTCTCCCCCTCGCTTCTGGTGGCACCGGAGTGCCACCGGGGGCCATCATCATCATCGCGATCTACACCAACACCTCCGCCATCTTCACCAACATCTCCATCACCTTGCCCCCTCTATCTATAGTGGTCCACTCTCCCGCAACCCGATGTACCCTCTACTTGAACATGGTGCTTTATGCTTCATATTATTATCCAATGATGTGTTGCCATCCTATGATGTCTGAGTAGATTTTCGTTGTCCTATCGGTGGTTGCTGAACTGCTATGATTGATTTAATTTGCTTGTGGTTATGTTGCTGTCCTTTGGTGCCCATCATATGATTGCGCGCATGGATCATACCCTAGGGTTAGTTGTATGTTGATAGGACTATGTATTGGAGGGAAAGAGTGATAGAAGCTTCAACCTAGCATAGAAATTGATGCATATGGGATTGAAGGGGGACCAATATACCTTAATGCTATGGTTGGGTTTTATCTTAATGAACATTAGTAGTTGCGGATGCTTGCTAATAGTTCCAGTCATAAGTGCATAGAATTCCAAGTCAGGGATGACATGCTAGCAGTGGCCTCTCCCACATAATACTTGCTATCGGTCTAGTAAAGTAGTCAATTGCTTAGGGGCAATTCCACAACTCCTACCACCACTTTTCCACACTCGCTATATTTACTTTATTGTTTCTTTATCTAAACAGCCCCTACTTTTTATTTACGTACTCTTTATTATCTTGCAAATCTATCCAACAACACCTACAAAGTACTTCTAGTTTCATACTTGTTCTAGGTAAAGCGAACGTCAAGCGTGCGTAGAGTTGTATCGGTGGTCGATAGAACTTGATGGAATATTTGTTCTACATTTAGCTCCTCGTTGGGTTCGACACTCTTACTTATCGAAAACTGTTGCGATCCCTTGTACTTGTGGGTTATCAGGGCACCGCACACGGCTAAGATATCAATGATTAACTTGTGTATCTATGGGGTGCCGCCTCCCCCGTATATAAAGGAGTGGAGGAGGGGGAGGGCCGGCCATCTACTATGGCGGGCTCTAGGGAGTCCTACTCCCATAGGGAGTAGGATTCCCCACTTCCATGTTGTAGGAGTAGGAGAGTAGGAAAGTGAAGAGAGAAGAGAAGGAAGGAGGGGGCGCCGCCCCTCCCCCCTAGTACAATTCGGACTAGGCCTTGGGGGCATGCGGCCTACCCTAGGCAGCCCCTCCCTCTCTCCCCTAAAGCCCATTAGGGCCATATACTCCCCGGGGGGTTCCGGTAACCCCTAGTACTCTGGTTAATGCCCAAACTCACCTGGAACCATTGGATGTCCAAACACAGTCATCCAATATATCAATCTTTATGTCTCGACCATTTAGAGACTCCTCGTCATGCCTGTGATCACATTCGGGACTCCGAACAACCTTCGGTTCATCAAAACTCATAAACTCATAATACCGACCATCACCGAACGTTAAGCGTGCAGACCCTATGAGTTCGAGAACTATGTACACATGACCGAGTCATGTCTCTGGTCAATAACCAATAGTGGAACCTGGATGTTCATATTGTCTCCCACATATTCAACGAAGATCTTTATCGGTCAAACCGCATAACGATATACGTTGTTGCTACCTCGTGAGCACTTCGTTGGTTTTCCCTTGAAGAGGAAAGGGTGATGCAGCAAAGTAGCGTAAGTATTTCCCTCAGTTTTTGAGAACCAAGGTATCAATCTGATACGTCTCCAACGTATCTACTTTTCCAAACACTTTTGCCCTTGTTTTGGACTCTAACTTGTATTATTTGAATGGAACTAACCCGGACTGACGCTGTTTTCAGCAGAATTGCCATGATGTTGTTTTATGTGCAGAAAACAAAAGTTCTCGGAATGACCTGAAACTTCATGGGGTATATTACAATAAATAATAAAAAATCCTCGCCAAAGATGAAGACCAGGGGGCCCACACCCTTCTCACGAGGGTGGGGGCGCCCCCCCTAGGGCGCTCCCCCTACCTCGTGGGACCCCTAGAAGCCCCCCGACTCCAACTCCAACTCTATATAACTGCTTTCGGGGAAAAATAGGAGAGAAGAAATCATCACGTTTTACGATACGGAGCCGCTGCCAAGCCCTAAAACCTCTCGGGAGGGCTGATCTGGAGTCCGTTCGGGGCTCCGGAGAGGGGGATTCGTCGCCGTCGTCATTATCAACCATCCTCCATCACCAATTTCATGATGCTCACCGCCGTGCATGAGTAATTCCATCGTAGGCTTGCTGGACGGTGATGGGTTGGATGAGATTCACCATGTAATCGAGTTAGTTTTGTTAGGGTTTGATCCCTAGTATCCACTATGTTTTGAGATTGATGTTGCTATGACTTTGCTATGCTTAATGCTTGTCACTAGGGCCCGAGTGCGATGATTTCAGATCTGAACCTATTATGTTTTCATCAATATATGAGAGTTCTAGATCCTATCTTGCAAGTCTATAGTCACCTATTATGTGTTATGATCCGTTAACCCCGAAGTGACAATAATCGGGATACTTACCGGTGATGACCGTAGTTTGAGGAGTTCATGTATTCACTATGTGCTAATGCTTTGTTCCGGTTCTCTATTAAAAGGAGGCCTTAATATCCCTTAGTTTCCATTAGGACCCCGCTGCCACGGGAGGGTAGGACAAAAGATGTCATGCAAGTTCTTTTCCATAAGCACGTATGACTATATTCGGAATACATGCCTACATTACATTGACGAATTGGAGCTAGTTCTGTGTCACCCTATGTTATGACTGTTACATGATGAACCGCATCCGGCATAATTATCCATCATTGATCCAATGCCTACGAGCTTTCCATATACTGGTTTACGCTTATTTACTTTCCCGTTGCTATTGTTACAATCACTACAAAATACCAAAAACATTACTTTGCTTTCATTACTCTTTTGTTACCGTTACCATCACTATCATATTACTTTGCTACTAAACACTTTGCTGCAGATACTAAGTTTCCAGGTGTGGTTGAATTGACAACTCAGCTGCTAATACTTGAGAATATTCTTTGGCTCCCCTTGTGTCGAATCAATAAATTTGGGTTGAATACTCTACCCTCGAAAGCTGTTGCGATCCCCTATACTTGTGGGTTATCAAGACTAATTTCTGGCGCCGTTGCCGGGGAGCATAGCTCTATTCTTTGAGTCACTTGGGATTTATATCTGCTGGACACTATGAAGAACTTGAGAGATCCAAAAACCAAGATCTATCCCTCAACTACGAGGGGAGGTAAGGAACTGCCATCTAGCTCTGCACTTGATTCACCTTCTGTTATGAGTAAGCTTGCGACACCTACACCTGCTTCTGCTATTCGTTCTGATATGTCGCATGTTATTGATGATGCTACTTCTGCTATGCATGATACTTATGATGAAACTACCTCTATGCCTGATACTACTATGCCACTTAGTGATTTTCTAGAGGAACGACTTGCTAGGGCTAGAGAGATTGAAAATATTGAATCTGGTTATGAAGATGAAAGTGATGATGAAGAATCACTTGTTATTCCTGAGGGTTATTTATTTGATCAAGATGCTTCTTTAGCTATTTTAGCCTGCAAAGATAGATATGAACTCAAAAGGTTATTAGCTAAATGGAATAAGCAATCTCCAAATGCTAGGATGAGACCTGACCCTGCTTTTGCTACTTCACCTATATGTGTTGCTGATAAGGATTATGAATTCTCTATTGATCCTGATATAATTACTTTGGTTGAATCTGATCCTTTTGATGGTTATGAATCTGAAACTGTTGTAGCACATCTTACTAAATTAAATGATATAGCCACCCTGTTCACTAATGATGAGAGATCTCGCTACTTTTATATCCTTAAAATATTTCTGTTCTCATTAAAGGGTGATGCTAAGATATGGTTTAATTCTCTTGATCCTGGTTGTGTGCGTAGTCCCTAGGATATGATTTATTACTTCCCTGCTAAATATTTCCCTGCTCATAAGAAACAAGCTGCTTTAAAGGAAATATACAACTTTGTGCAAATTAAAGAAGAGACTCTCCCACAAGCTTGGGGAGGCTTCTCAAGTTACTTAATGCTTTGCCTGATTATCCTGTTAAGAAAAATGAAATACTTGATATCTTTTATAATGGACTAACCAATGCTTCCAGAGATTACCTGGATAGTTGTGTTGGTTCTCTTTTCAGGGAAAGAAGACCGGATGAAGCTGAAATCTTATTGAATAATATGTTGACAAATGAAAACAATTGGGCACCTCCTGAGACAGCTCCTGAGGCAGCTCCTGCTCCAATTAATGATCCTATTCCTAAACCAACTCCGAAGAAGAGAGGTGTTCTATTTCTCAGTCCTGATGATATGCAAGAGGCAAAGAAAACTATGAAAGAAAAAGGTATTAAAGTTGAAGATGTTAAGAATTTGCCTCCTATTGAAGAAATACATGGTCTTAATTTACCGCCTCATGAAGAAATATATGATCTTAATCCTTTATTTATTGAAGAACCTCCAGACCTCAATAACCCGACACAGGTAGTAAAGGTAAATTCTCTCTATAGATATGATAAAGCTGAAATCCCTCCTACTAAAATTGCTAGTCAATGCTTGGATGAGTTTGATAATTTTATGTTTAAGAAATAAGACTTCAATGCTTATTTTGGTAGACAATTAAAACGAGATGCTGATATGATTAAATACTTGGGTGATTATATGGCTAATATTAGAGGTGAACTTAAACTTGTTAGCAAACATGCTTCTATGGTTACCACTCAAGTAGAACAAATACTTAAAGCTCAAAAAGAATTGCTCAATGAGATGAATAGTAAGAAAAATGATTAAGCTGTTAAAGTGGCTACTAGAACTGGTAGAATGACTCAGGAACCTTTGTATCCTGAAGGCCACCCTAAGAGAATTGAGCAAGATTCTCAGAGAAATAAAATTGATGCACCTAGTTCTTCTAAAAAGAAGAAAAAGAAAAATGATAGAACTGTGCAAACTTCTAGTGAACCTATTGCTGAATCACCTGATAATCCAAATAATATCTCTATGTTTGATGCTGAAACACAATCTGGTAATGAACATGAACCTAATGAAAATGTTAATGATGATGTTCATATTAATGCTCAACCTAGTAATGATAATGATGTAGAAATTGAACCTGCTGTTGATCTTGATAACCCACAATCAAAGAATCAACGTTATGATAAGAAAGACTTTGTTGCTAGGAAACATGGTAAAGAAAGAGAATCTTGGGTTCAGAAACCCATGCCTTTTCCTCCCAAACCATCCCAGAAAAAGGATGATGAGGATTTTGAGCACTTTGCTGAAATGATTAGACCTATATTTTTGCGTATGCGATTGACTGATATACTCAAAACAAATCCTTATGCTAAGTACATGAAAGATATTATTACAAATAAAAGAAAGATACCGGAAGCTGAAATTTCCACCATGCTTGCTAATTATACTTTTAAGGGTGGAATACCAAAGAAACTTGGAGATCCAGGAGTACCTACTATACCATGCTCCATTAAAAGAAACTATGTTAAAACTGCTTTATGTGATCTTGGAGCCGGTGTTAGTGTTATGCCTCTCTCTTTATATCGTAGACTTGATTTGAATAAGTTGACACCTACTGAAATATCTTTGCAAATCGCTGATAAATCAACTACTATACCTGTCGGTATTTGTGAGGATGTGCCTGTTGTGGTTGCAAATGTTACTATTTTAACGGACTTTGTTATTCTTGATATTCCCGAGGACGATAGTATGTCTATTATTCTTGGAAGACCTTTTCTTAATACTCCAAGGGCTGTTATTGATTGCAACAAAGGCAATGTCACTTTTCATGTTAATGGTAATGAGCATACGGTACACTTTCCGAGGAAACAACCTCAAGTTCATAGTATCAATTCTATCAGAAAAATTCCATCGATTATATTTGGAGGTTTTGAATTTCCTCTCCGTACTGTCAAGAAGAAATATGATATTCTTATTATTGGGGATGTGCATATCCCTGTTGAGGTAACCTAGTGTTATTCGAAATTTCTTCGGTTTCATGTTAATCAGAATGGGTTTGTTAACAAGACTTGATCAACCTTGTTAGTGGATTCCTTTTGACGAGCATGAGATGGATGAAACTAGAAGAACAACCTTCTGTACCCTCTCTATACTTTCTATTATTTAGTTGAAATAAAGTAAAAATAAATAATTTTCTGTCTATTATCTGATTATCCGTGCAATATAAAAATACCTTGAAAATAAAAGTTCTCCAAATGCCCTAAAAATTAAATATGATTTTTTTATAGAATATTTGAGGATTCATGGAACAAATAACACACCAGGGGGGCCAACCACCTTGCCACGAGGGTGGAGGGCGCGCCCACCCCCCTAGGGCGCGCCCCCTGCCTCGTGGGCCCACGGTGGCCCTCCTCCACTTATTCTTCCGGCCACACACTTCATCTTCCTCCCCAGAACACGAAAAACCTACTCAAACCCGAGTCCAAGCTCGTTTTTCTGCCATTTTCGATCTCCTTGCTCAAAGCACCTCTCACAAAACTGCTTGGGGAGATTGTTCCTTGGTATGTGATTCCTCCATTGGTCCAATTAGTTTTTGTTCTAGTGCTTTATTCATTGCAAATTTGTGTTGCTTAAGTGACCCCGTTCTTGAGCTTGCATGTAAAATTTATACGATCGAAAGTAGTTTTGATGCATGATATAGGCCCTAGGCACTTGTAGGAGTAGTTGTTATCAATATTATTGAGTTTGGTTTACTTTTATTTTGAAGTTACTAAAAAAAATTTCAGAATTTTTTAGAGGAAGAAATATGCTTAGGAAAATGTTCCAAGGTGGTTCTTCAAAGAAGCAAGGACCCAGGCTTGCAATGCGTGATGCTGACGAAGAGCCACCAAGAGACGCTCCAGTGCGTCCTTGTGAGTGGCCTTCTGAAAATTTTATGGATCAAGCGGGAATTAAAGAAGAATTTAATGCATATTTGCGTAATTCCGATCTTGAGGACTTTGAGGCAGACAAATGCCCCCAGTATCATGAGCTCACAAGCTCTTTTGTGAGGAGGTTTGAGTATTCATCTTCACGTAATTCTCCTTCAGTCATGTTTGATCTTTATGATAAATCTTATACCATGGACCTAGAGGATTTCACTCTTGCTTGCAAACTTCCACAATGGGGTAGTGTTAGGGATCCCCCTAAATCTGAATTTAGAAACTTTCTTGCTAGTATAACTGTAGGGGAATCCAGAGATATAACGCAAGCTACCATAGGGAGCATTCACTTTCCTGCTATACATTATTTTGCTCTCTACATAGGTAGGTGCATAAATGCTAAGGATGAAGCTTGTCACATGTGTGTCCCTGACCTTAGCATTCTCAGGAGTGTTGTGTCAGGAGACCAATCTTATCATATGGGAGCCATTGTAGCTCGTAGGTTGCATCATAATAGACATAATGGAGATTTCTTTGGAGGAATTTATGCAACCCGCTTAGCTAAATATCTTGAGATAGACGTTCGTGAAGGAGACATGGAGTTGCCTCCTGCTTATTTAGATTTTGATTCTATGGTTTCCCACCATTTTGTCGAGAGGAACGAATCACCTCTCCAGTACCGACTAATCTTTGACAGACGCCGTGCTGTCCATATTACTCTCCCTGCTCCTGCTTTCTTTGATTATCAGGCAATAGGAGGATATACTATTACTAGAGAGGAGGCATATGAGTACGAGAGGAGAGCAGAGGCCGCTCGTCGCCACGCTGCAGCTCAGGAGGCGATAGCCGCTGCATCTCAGTACGACCCCAACTATTATTATGGATATCAGCCAGGTCAGTCGTGGCCATAGACCAACTTAGGCCAAAAGCCTAAGCTTGGGGGAGTACGTATTTCTCACCGACATTACATTTATGTTCACACAAACTCATTGCCAGATGTCGGTGCTCATACTTTTTCATTGTATCATCCATGCTAGTTTATTTTCTTTTATGCTTTCTTCTTGTGTGTTTGATAAACCTTAGGAAAAAACCAAAAAAATTAGTTGTAGCTTTTAATTAATTTACTTTCCATGATGTAGTAGTAATTAAAAAGAAAACCCAAAAATATTTCATGTTCTTCTTTTGCTTGTTGGGAGCTTTCCCATGTAAATAGTTTTATTTCTTTTCATTTCTTTGGGGGTCAGTAGGAGAAGACCTTGATTAAATTGTTGAAGTGGCTCTTATATGCATTATTGCTTATCTGACAAAAGAGCCCATATTGCCTTGTCTTCTCCTGTTTATTGAATGCTCGCAGATTCCAGCTTAGTCCAATGCACATGCACTCTTATTATTATTCACATTGTTCGGTCGTGCAAGTGAAAGGCAATTATGATGATATATGATGGACTGACTGAGATGAGAAAAGCTGGTATGAACTCGACCTCTTTTGTTTTTGTAAATATGATGAGTTCATCGTTCTTGATTCAGCTTGTTATGACTAAACATGTTTGCAACGATAATTAGAGATCGTAGTTGCTTGTGCCATGCTTGATTAGCTATGAGTTATAATGATTTACCTTGCGTGCCAACATGCTATTAAAATGGTTATGATGTGGTATGATAGGGTGGTATCCTCCTCTGAATGATTTAAGTGACTTGACTTGGCACATGTTCACGCATGTAGTTGAAACAAATCAACATAGCCTTCACGATGTTTATGTTCATGGTGGATTATATCCTACTCATGCTTGCATCCAATGCTTATTAATTTTAATGCATGTACATGGTTGTTGTCGCTCTCTAGTTGGTCGCTTCCCAGTCTTTTGCTAGCCTTCACCTGCACAAAGCGGGAATACTGCTTGTGCATCCAAACTCCTTAAACCCCAAAGTTATCCCACATTAGTCCACTATATATTCCTATATGCGGTATCTACCTGCCGTTCCAAGTAAATTTGTATGTGCCAAACTCTAAACCTTCAAATAATCATCCTGTTTTGTATGCTCGAATAGCTCATGTATCAACTAGGGCTGTCTGTATCTTCCATGTTAGGCGGGTTATTCTCAAGAGGAGTGGACTCCGCTCCTCACTCACGAGATAAAGGGCTGGTCACCGGGATGCCCAGTCCCATGCTTTATGCAAACTAAATCAAAATAATTGCAAACGAAACTCCCCTGGGACCTAATGTATGATGGAGGCACTCGTTGTTTCGAGCAAGCCATGGGTTGATGTTTGTTGGTGGAGGGGGAGTATAAACTTTACCATTCCGTTTGGGAACCGCCTATAATGTGTGTAGCATGGAAGATATCGCCATCTCTTGGTTGTTATGTTGACAAGGAAAGTATACCGCTCAAAATATTATTCGCCTCTATTTTAAAATCGAGCTATGGCACCTCTACAAATCCCTGCTTCCCTCTGCAAAGGGCCTATCTATTTACTTTTATGTTGAGTCATCACCCTCTTATTAAAAAGCACTAGCTGGAGAGCGCAGCTCCCATTTGCATTCATTACTGTTAATTTATATTGGGTGTGACTATGATTGGATCTCTTTTACCATGAATTACAATGTCTAGTCAGTCCTTGATCTTTAAAGGTGCTCTTCATTTATGTTTTGCGGTCTGAGAAAGGGCTAGCGAGATACCATCTTGTTATATCTTATTATGATTGTTTTGATAAAGTGTTGTCATTCGAGATTTATTATTATGGCTTGCTAGTTGATTATGTTATTGATATGAGTAATCATGAGACCTGAGAATTATTGCAAATGTGGTTAGTTATAATCTTTGCTGAAAACTTGAATGCTAGCTTGACATATTTACAACAACAAGAGCAAATAGAGTTTGTAAAAGTTTTTCTTTATTTCTTTCAGTTTGTCAACTGAATTGCTTGAGGACAAGCAAGGGTTTAAGCTTGGGGGAGTTGATAAATCTCCAACGTATCTACTTTTCCAAACACTTTTGCCCTTGTTTTGGACTCTAACTTGTATGATTTGAATGGAACTAACCCGGGCTGACGCTGTTTTCAGCAGAATTGCCATGATGTTGTTTTATGTGCAGAGAACAAAAGTTCTCGGAATGACCCGAAACTCCACGAGGTATCTTACAATAAGTAATAAAAAATCCTCGCCGAAGATGAAGACCAGGGGCCCACACCCTTCTCACGAGGGTGGGGGGCACCCCCCCCTAGGGCGTGCCCCCTACCTCGTGGGCCCCCTGGAAGCCCCTCGACTCCAACTCCAACTCTATATAACTGCTTTTGGGGAGAAAAAATAGGAGAGAAGAAATCATCGCGTTTTACGATACGGAGCCGCCACCAATCCCTAAAACCTCTCGAGAGGGCTGATCTGGAGTCCGTTCGGGGCTCCGGAGAGGGGGATTTGTCGCCGTCGTCATCATCAACCATCCTCCATCACCAATTTCATGATGATCACCGCCGTGTGTGAGTAATTCCATCGTAGGCTTGCTGGACGGTGATGGGTTGGATGAGATTCACCATGTAATTGAGTTAGTTTTGTTAGGGTTTGATCCCTAGTATCCACTATGTTCTGAGATTGATGTTGTTATGACTTTGCTATGCTTAATGCTTGTCACTAGGGCCCGAGTGCCATGATTTCAGATCTGAACCTATTATGTTTTCATCAATATATGAGAGTTCTAGATCCTATCTTACAAGTCTATAGTCACATATTATGTGTTATGATCCGTTAACCCCGAAGTGACAATAATTGGGATACTTACCGGTGACGACCATAGTTTGAGGAGTTCATGTATTCACTATGTGCTAATGCTTTGTTCCGGTTCTCTATTAAAAGGAGGCCTTAATATCCCTTAGTTTCCATTAGGACCCCGCTACCACGGGATGGTAGGACAAAAGATGTCATGCAAGTTCTTTTCCATAAGCACGTATGACTATATTCGGAATACATGCCTACATTACATTGACGAATTGGAGCTAGTTCTGTGTCACCCTATGTTATGACTGTTACATGATGAACCGCATCCGGCATAATTATCCATCATTGATCCAATGCCTACGAGCTTTCCATATACTGGTTTACGCTTATTTACTTTCCCGTTGCTATTATTACAATCACTACAAATTACCAAAAACATTACTTTGCTTTCATCACTCTTTTGTTACTGTTACCATCACTATCATATTACTTTGCTACTAAACACTTTGCTGCAGATACTAAGTTTCCAGGTGTGGTTGAATTGACAACTCAGCTGCTAATACTTGAGAATATTCTTTGGCTCCCCTTGTGTCGAATCAATCAATTTGGGTTGAATACTCTACCCTCGAAAGCTGTTGCGATGCCCTATAGTTGTGGGTTATCACAATCCAGTAGGAGACTACACGCAAGTCCCTCGTACCTACACAAACAAATAAGAATCTTGCAATCAACGTGATATAGGGGTTGTCAATCCCTTCATGGTCACTTACGAGAGTGAGATCTGATAGAGATAATAATGATAAGATAAATATTTTTGGTATTTTTATGATATAGATTGAAAAAGATTGCAAAATAAACGGTGCCAAAAATAACTTGTTGGCGGGAGATTAATATAATGGAGAATAGACCCGGGGGCCATAGGTTTCACTAGTGGCTTCTCTCAAGATAACATAAGTATTACGGTGGGTGAACAAATTACTGTCGAGCAATTGATAGAAAAGCGAATAATTTTGAGAATATCTAGGCATGATCATGTATATAGGCATCACGTCCGTGACAAGTAGACCGACTCCTGCCTGCATCTACTACTATTACTCCACACATCGACCGCTATCCAGCATGCATCTAGAGTATTAAGTCATAAGAACAGAGTAACACATTAGGTAAGATGACATGATGTAGAGGGATAAACTCAAGTAATATGATATAAACCCCATCTTTTTATCCTCGATGGAAACAATACAATACGTGGCAAAACTCCAACAGTTTATGTGGCGAATAGCAACTAACAGTCTGCCGGTGTACGTCAATCTAAAGAGAAGAGGTATTGATGTTGATACATTGTGCCCAGTCTGCCATAGACGGGATGAAGATGGAAGCCACCTATTATTTCATTTGTAGTAGTGCTGGATGAACAGTAGACGGTGGAGGGGTGCCCGTGGAGGGGTGGTTGAACAGGATCCCGTGGTGTGGAGGGTTGGATGAACAGTAGACGGTGGAGGGGTGGTTGAACAGTAGCCGGTGGAGTAGCGCGCGGTGGAGGCTGGATGAACAGGAGCCCGTGGAGGCTGGAGGAGGTCGACGGTGGAGATGAACAATATCCCGTGGAGTCCTGTTTTGCGGTACGCCACACCCCTCCCGATGAACAGGACCCTCGTTTCGACCGTAGTGCTCCAACACAATTCCGTTTCATCCGTTTTGCGGTACGCCACACCCCTCCCGATCAACAGGACCCCCGTTTCGACCGTAGGAGGTCCGTTTCCTCCGTTTTGCGGTACGCCAGACCCCTCCCGATGAATAGGATCCCGTTTCGAACATGGTCGGTTGAACACAAGGCTGTTTACTCCGTTCTGCGGTATGCCAGGCCTCGTTTCCATCGCCTATTCCGTCCAAGCCCTCCCGATGAACACGACGCATTCCGTTGCCTTCCCATGAACACGACGCATTCCGTTGCCTCCCCATGAACATGACGACGACGCTGTTTCTCCGTTCCGACCCAGCCATGTACACGAGCCCTGGCCGTACGTATGCGCGAGTAGGCGTTCGAGACCCCGCCCGTATGTACACATACGTGGCCGTATTTTCTTTCTTGCACCCTGGCCGCTGTACGTACGTGTACATGCTACGTGCGCACCTCTACTATGACACGTGCGCGCCTCTACATCGACCAGTATATGTGTACGTACACGTTCGCGACCAGTATGACAACGCTACGTACGCTTCGACCAGGTGGGTCCCGACTGTCAGGCACTTCCTTGTGTGTGAAGATGTAGCTGGTGGGTCCCAGCAGTCAGGGGGGCGAAATACGGTGGCCCGTCCGGTGGGTCCCCGCTGTCAGGTGGAGGAATAATTATTTTGCACGTAATAAGGAGGCACTTCCTTGCTGCGGCCGTGGACCCAGCTGTCAGCCTCTCCATGAACAGTCCACGTCCGATGGAAGCCGTTCCTTGGCCATGTTGACCACGCCGCGCCAAGAGCACCAGGGCGGTGGACGACGGCGAGGCCTCGGAAGGGGACGACGCAGAGCCGGGGAAGACGCGGCAGTGCATGCCCACGCGTTGAGGAGTATGAGGGTTCACTGGTTCGCTGTGGTGTGAGGCTGTCATCGCCGCAGAATAACAGGGGGTGTGGTGAGTAGAGGGATCGCCTGGCCAGCGGTGGGAGTAGTAGGGGGCGGTGAGGCCTCCGCCGCATCGCAGCCGGCCACAGAGGCAGGAGCACGAGGCACGACCGGCGCTGGTTTGGGCGGCTGGAGCAAGAAGACCAGAGGTTGAAGAAGCACTACGGCCGTTGGATAGACATCGTACGGTCAGTGGAGCTAGAATCGTGCATATTGACTAAGTTGACAAAGCCCTCCGTCCCCGTCAACTTAGTAGGCCCACAAGGCAGCGTCCCACCAAGTTGGGTCCCAGCTGCAGGGGGGTATTCATTTTTTGAGCGTAATAAGGAGGCACTTCCTTATGTGTGAAGATATAGCTGGTGGGTCCGAGCTGTCAGCGGCAGTAATATTTTTTTTGCGAAATATAGAGGCCGTTTCGGTGGGTCCCTAATGTCAGGTGGAGGAATCATTATTTTGCATGTAATAAGGAGGCATTTCCTTGTGTGCGGCCGTGGACCCAGCTGTCGACCTCTCCACGTACAGTCCACTTCAGATGCATGTCGATCGTTGACCACGTTGACCAGGCCGCGCCGAGAGCACCAGGGCGGTGGACGACGGCGAGGCCTTGGAAGGGAACGACACGGAGGCAGGGAAGACTCGGTAGTTGTTTCCCATACGGAGGGGAGTACGACTGTACGAGGGTTTACTGATTCGTCTGTCGTCGCCAGAGAATAACAGCAGGTGTGGGTGAGTAGAGGGATGGCTAGGCTAGCGATGGGAGTACGGTGGGGCGGTGACGCCTGCGCGGCAGCACACCTGGCTGCGGGGAGGAGGGAGCAGGCAGTCCTGCCAGCGCTTGTTTGAGCGGCTGGAGCAGGAAGAGCAGGGATTGAAGAAGCATGACGGCCGTTCGATGGACATCCAACAATCACTGCTTGTGCGTCAACCTATTTTTTTAGAAAAGCCTCAAATCTGTGGAAAACATCATACAACCCATCTGCCATTATTTCTAATAATTTGCAGCGCATTTACTAATTATTAAGGTTTTTTTGGAGCCCATATTCTTTTTGTTAGCATTACATCCCATATTGTGGCCACGGTTAAAAAATTAAAGAAATTTTGCATATTTCGGTGCGGTCCGAACTATTTTTAATCCCGAAATTTCGACTCACATTCAAACTGATTTTAAAAATAAATGTATATCAATATAAAATCCAACAAATTCTCCACGCATAAAAATTAATGTAATTTAAAATCTCGAAATGAAAAAAAAAGATATTTTAAACTAATTGCCGGTTTGATGTGTTTTAAAAATGTACAGCCCATTTCTCATTACTGATGGGCCATTTTCTCGGCCAGCCGAATGAAGCTCTCCTCGTATTGAAAGATTTGTAGCCCAATAGGCCTGACAAAGCGACTTACTTGGCAAATCACAAAAAAACTGGGATGTGGCCGTGGACCCAGCTGTCAGCCTCTCCACGTACAGTACTCTTCCGATGGAAGTCGGTCGTTGACCACATTGACCGCGCCGCGCCGAGAGCACCAAGGCGGTGGACGACGTGGAGCCGGGGAAGACGCGGAAGTGGATGCCCACGCGGAGAGGAGTACGAGGGTTCACTGGTTCGGCTGCGGCGTGAGGCTACCGTCGCCGCAGAATAACAGGGGTGTGGGTGAGTAGAGGGATAGCATGGGCCAGCGGTGGGAGTAGTAGGGGGCGGTGAGGCCTCCACGGCATCACAGCCGACCATGAGAGGCAGGAGCACGCGACACGACCGGCGCAGCTTTGGGCGGCTGGAGCAAGAAGACCAGAGGTTGAAGAAGCACTACGGTCGTTCGATGGACATCGTACGGTCACTAGAGCTAGAATCGTTCATATTGACTAAGTTGACAAAGCCCTCCATCCTCGTCAACTTAGTAGGCCCACAAGTCAGCCTCCCACCATGGTGGGTCCCAGCTAGCAGGTGGAGTATTCATTTTTCTGTCCGTAATAAGGAGGCACTTCCGGTGGGTCCGAGCTAATAGCGGGCGGGAACATTTTTTTTGCGAAATACGGTGGTCCGTCCGGTGGGTCCCAGCAGTCAGGGGCAAACATTTTTTTCGCGAAGTACGGTGGCCTGTCCGGTGGGTCCCAGCAGTCAGGGGGGAAACGTTTTTTCCACGAAATACTGGTGGCCCGTCCGGTGGGTCCCTGCTGTCAGGTGGAGGAATAATTATTTTGCGTGTAATAAGGAGGCACTTCCTTGCGGCTGCCGTGGACCCAGCTGTCAGCCTCTCCACGTATTGTACTCTTCCGATGGAAGTCGGTCGTTGACCACATTGACCACGCCGCCGAGAGCACCACGGTGGTGGATGACGGCGAGGCCTAGGAAGGGGACGACGCGAAGCCGGGGAAGACGCGGCAGTGGATGCCCACGCGGAGAGGAGTACGAGGGTTCATTGGTTCGGCTGCGGTGTGAGGCTGCCGTCGCTGCAGAATAACGGGGGGAGTGGGTGAGTGGAGGGATGACCTGTCCAGCGGTGGGAGTAGTATGGGGACGGTGAGGCCTCCGCGACAGCACAGCCGGCCACGGGAGGCAGGAGCATGCGGCACGACCGGCGCTACTTTGGGCGGCTGGGGCAAGAAGACCAGAGGTTGAAGAAGCACTACGGCCGTTGGATGGACATCGTTGACCACGTCGCACCGAGAGCACCAGGGCGGTGGACGACGGCGAGGCCTACGAAGGGAACGATACGGAGTCAGGGAAGACACGGTAGTGGCTGCCCACGCGGTGGAGAGTACGAGGGTTGACTGGTTCGGCTGCCGTCATCGGAAAATAACAGGAGGTGTGGGTGAGTAGAGGGATAGACAGGCCAGGGATGCGAGTATGATGGGGCCGTGAGGCCTTCCCGGCAGCACTGCCGGCCACGGGAGGCGGGAGCAGGCGGTTCCGACGGTGCTGGTTTGGGCTGCTGGGGCACGAAGATCAGAGACTGAAGAAGCACGATTGCCGTTAGATTGACATCTAACGGTCTGACGCTGGTAGAGTCGATTGTTGACTAAGTTTCTTTTTTGAGAAACCTTGTGTACACATGAACTTAGTAGGCCCAAAAGTCAGCCTCCAAATCTATGGCGGACAACATAAAGCACATTTGCTATTTTTTATAATTTGCAGCTCATTTGCTAATTCTTAAGTAATTTATTATAGCCCATTTTCTGCCCAGGACCACGGTCAAAAAGTCCAACCTTATTTTGCATATTTCGGTGTAGTCCGAACTATTGTAATCCCGAAATGATAAACATTTTTTAAGAACTTATTGATTTGCCAAAAAAATCGTTTGTTTTTGTAAGCAAATAAGACGTGGGACAATTTAGTTGGTTTAAGGGAAAACCAGTGGTAAAAAAATCAGCGCTAGGTGGGAAAAAACAACAAAAATAAGGATGTAAATATGAAAAGGGAATTTTATGTGTTTTCAATATAATGATACGTGTATATGAACTAGTAAAACTATAGCTAGACATTAGAAAACGGATGTAGGACATGCGTTTCAAGAGGAAAATAGAACTGGGCTGTGTGTTTGATTCAGTAAAAAAACTGATTGCGAATGTTGTAAGACAAAATATAACTAACGCTGGTGGGCCAGAGGCCAGTAGATACCTGCTGGATCTTTATGCCCCGTTGTCGTCATGGGCTGGTCATGTTAAAAACAAAACAACCCTGGGCAATCTACAGCCCAGTTGAAACTTGCTAGACTTGAAAAAACAATATACGTGCTCAATAAACGAGAGAATTCTGCAAGTACAGACTGATAACTGGGATGCAGCACGGATATTGTTTTTATTGTGATAATAAGTGCATGCACTTGTTTCAAAAAAATTGGAGAATTGGGAATTCGAACGGTGGGTGCTTATGCTACCCATCAAATAAAAATCAGGTGCGTGAAAATTCGTTTCGAAACAAATGATTCAGCTATATATCCACGTCGACCCTCGGCGTGATAGTTGGAAGTAAATGCAAGTTCATACCAAAAGATAGTTAACAACAATACCAACTTGCGGACGACAAGGTAGTACAACTACCAATACCAAACTAACTTATAATCTTTTTACTCCTGGCCCTAGTGTTCGTGTGGTAGAAAATCTTGCAGAGGACCAGCTCCCGCTCCTTCTCTTGCTCCAGGTCCCCGAGGTGGTACTGGTGCATCACCCAGTTGGTCCTCTGCTAGTCGAAGTTCTTGTTGGTGTGCAGCACCAGAACCTTTTTTGCTGCCCGTATGCCGGCCGTTGACCATCACCGGCAAGGTATTGCCGGTCTTGTGCCACATCGCGTGCATGCTGCACTCCGACAGTATCTTGCGATGCATCCACGCACCCCTTTTGAACGCCCTGGAATTGCACTGGAAGAAATGCTTCCTTAGGCCACTCAGTGTGATACCTGCAGTATTGTGGAATACAAGTTTTAGTGTACCTAGTTGGCATTTTCATAACATCTTTGGCATGTTGCAGTCACTTGTTTCACTTTTTGTTAACTGTCAAATTGTAATTGCTTCACCAGGTGTGCGTCTAAAAGGAAAAATAGAGCTATAAACAAAGGAATATGTTTGTGCAAGTAGACGGCCGATCGGTGTCTTACCTGGAAGTTTCTCAGGGTGGGTGTAACATATGTCGTGCTCGCTGTCGATGATTGGTATGAACAAATCGACGAGAGACTGAAATTTCGCGCTGTCAGCACTCACTTTGGCCTCAAGGTGCTCGATCAGCTCCTGATCCGTGGGATCGAACTTGACGCCAGCCGGCAGCACGGGCCAATCCTTCTTCGACTTGCATCGGTAATTCTAGTTATATGGTACTCAATGTATGATCAATCGACTGTTTTAAGTGAATGATGAAAGATTTTGACAGATAAGTGGTACTCCAAATCTGAAGTCCAGAATACCCGAACACGCCGCCGGGATTCTTGTGTCACCTCACGCGCAGCGTGTTGTCATGTCAATTCAATGTGTGGACATGATGAATAATTTGACCGACGTATACTAGTACTGCTACTGTACTACTTACTAGTCGTATTTAGTGTCACAATTTATAGATAGGTTTAACTAACAAGTATGCACTTGAAGCCTAACTGATATATATATGGCTTTTGCACAACATCTCCATCATCATTATCAGTACATCCTACGTAGGTGAGTTAGGATGCACTTGATCCTAGGAAGGTATCTATCCTTCAAACCAGAGGAGTGCTTCAAACTAACAATAGTACATAATATCCAACAAAAGAGGGTCGCGCTACAACAGCAGAATATATGGCTCAGTCTAGATATCAGCACGAATCAAGTTGTGCATATTTGCTGTTGGCATGAACCACATCGCCGCATGTCGGGTTTGCAAAAGCTATCCATCGCATGGAAGCTTGATGCCTTTCACACACTAAAGATTATCTGGCAACAAGCTCTGTCGATGAATCTTTGGATATGGTGATTCATGAAACCCATGGTATGATGTGTAAACACAGACCCCCTCGCGAATGGAAGTTGCATAGCATAGTAATCATCACCGGTGATATGATCGATGATTGGTTGGATGATCGGATAATTGAGTCCGAGGAACAAGGAGTGGTTGCCGAGGCTGTAAA
The DNA here is from genome assembly GCF_018294505.1 of Triticum aestivum. NCBI lineage: Eukaryota > Viridiplantae > Streptophyta > Magnoliopsida > Poales > Poaceae > Triticum > Triticum aestivum. The sequence goes on along the minus strand of NC_057806.1, from coordinate 49,724,520 downwards.
CCCGCCTCCAGTTGAATACGCCTGGCCCAACGGAGCTGGGATCTTTCTCGAACATGAAGCAGCCATAGCCATCAACGTCACGAATGCCCCACGCATTGTACTGCATGTGGTTTGATGTAATGATTTGGTCAATTTGGTATGTGCGAATGAGCATCAAATGACCGTCGTGAGTTGAACGAGCGATAAACCACCACCCATTGGCTGGTATGATTCCAGGTCCTGGAATCATGAAGGCCAGTGCATTTGCGTCTGCTGCAACAATTCAAATTGGAGACCAAAAGGACAAAAATAAACAATCATGTTCAGAGTATGTGTGGAATTAAGATTATTATAACAGTGACACATATCATAGACAGAGAATTGCAATGCCGTGGTCATAATCATACCCCAAGTTAAAAAAATAAGCCAATGGCTTTCATATTCTAGCAATATGTCATGGTTCAAACATCATGTAACAATGAGAGGAAAACAGCTATGACAGCGCCTACTCATATTCTACCATAGCACTTACTACTACTGTTCTCATATCAACTCTAAGCAATAACATGTGTTGTTATAAAAATCTTGTAAACGAGAGTAACATATAGCAATCATGATGTTATGGTCATAATATGTATTCTAACAATCATTAGATGACAATTGTTCTCATATCAACTCTAACAATAACATGTGTGGTCATAAAAATCTAGGAAATGAGAGGAACATATAGCAATGATGTGGTTATAAACATGCTATGCATTCTAAATTTGTAACAAATGAACAGCCAGTCGTATTCATAAGGTAAAGATGAGATGAGATAGAACAATTACACGATGATAGATTCCACCAATATAGGTAGCCAATCTATGCGTCGACCGCGTAAACGATGCCATCGTGCACTATAGCATCAGACAGAAATGTTTCCTCAACAGGATTGATGATGAGCCATAACCATGTATGGCGACCGGATTCCAGATAGACTAATCCCTTGTTGAACAAGGCAATGAGCTTGTAATCCATGTAGTCTTCTGATGGTGTGGGCACTTTGCAGATTACAACTTTCTGCAAACAGAGGTCGAGCCAAAAGATTGATGCGTCTCGTGCGTAATAGGCAGGAGTGTCCGGCGGGCCACGAGGCTTGATGGCGGCGGTATCCAACGATGGAAGGGTGATCTCTCGTTGGGTGTAGATATCCATGAGACGCCACGGACTACCGGTGTGGTGGATGAGGACGATCCAGTTGGCCTTCATGCCCGCCCAGTAGTGGCCGCGCATGAAGGACAGGTGGACGGGTAGTGGTAGCATGTCGAGGGGCACCATGGCAACCTCCGTAGGATCGTCAAGTCGGTGTCTGGGCCACCTGCGAGGATCGGGCATCAGCAAGCAGGGTGTCTTGAAAAGAGCCGGCCGGTTGCAGACGAGTAGACGGTACAAAGACACCGAGCATGCAGCCAAACGGACGGTGCTAAGTAGGTCCATACGACTACAGATCTGCTCCAAGAGAACATCGGGGAGGGAATCCCAATTGTGGCTCTGCGTGTCAGTCGGTTCTTCCATTGGGGTTTTCGATGCCTGCGAGCCAGCGGGGAAGTGGATTCGGGCGGGCGAGCGAAGAAGCTTCTCCTCGTGTGGCCGAGCAGTGAGCGGGGGGGGGGGATATGGTACGTGCGAGCTACCAAGGAAGATGGCGCGGGCGGGCAAGCAGTGAGTGGGGGTAAATGGTGTGCGGCCGATGATGGGGAAGAGAGGAGGAAGAAGAGTGGAAGACGGGGAAGAAAGTGCATTCAATCTCAATTCTACTAGTACTACTACCAGGATATACAGTCCTTCGGAGTGTAAATAGTTACACCAATGACATGTGGGTCTACCACAACAGGGCCCACATGTCAGTTAATGGAGAACAGAGGTGCGTAGGCGTATTTGCGGAAGCGTGCTCTACTGGCAAACATGATGACAGTACTGGGTAAGGCTGATTTAGTAACACCAACACGCTGGTTAAACTTATTAATTACGTGTCCCATCTGCTGCAGCGTGTATTGTCACTTCACTGCGAAGACTAGTTGAATAGTTCTCTCTGACCGAGATGGGGAATAAATGGATCACGAGGACTTCCTTTCTACAGTATCCCTATGCCTCAACGCTCACTTCACTCATTTTGCTTCGTACCTAGTCACTTGTTGAAATCTGTAGAAAGACAAATACTCCGTATTTGGGAATAGAGGGAGGCTTTTACTCCGTACTATTTGGGAACAGAGGGAGTATAACCATATGGAGGGAACAGAGGAAGCTTGAAATATGAACATGTCAATGGGAGGGAGTAAGCCCCATGCATGCAACATGCAACACTCACACGTACACATGGACGCACGCAACACTCACGCACCCATGCGGCACACAGCACACGACGCAACACACACGCTCATGCTCAAGTGCTCAACCTACTCCCTACGTCCGTGAAAGACTGTACATTTAGAGATTTACACATTGACCAGGGCATAATTAACGCCCAAAAGTAGCAGACTTATGTGTGCATGCGACCATTGAGATAAGAAGATTAAATGAAGGCCGTTGCATGCTGTAACTAAGGATAGACATGTAGCCTATACCTACAGCACAAGTTGGTGCATTAGTCAATCAATATCGATTTAGATTAAAGGCTAAATGCATTGGAAGTGTAGATATACATCATGTAGTACACTCTTTGTTGGAAGACCGAGGGAGGACACGTGCATGCACTCACATACACAGCCAGGGCGGTTCGCGCGCAAGGGTTGGACTCATGTCGCGCCTGCGTAAAGTTTTGTTTAACTGATTTTGTTGCTCTACCAACTGACAGGTGGGACCCAGAAACCAGGTGACAATTTAACCAGTCAACAAAGTGCCACGTCGACTATGTGGCCGGTCAGTAGGGTGCAATACGGTGCTCTACGATGAGCTAGTGATCGCATAATCACCGCAAAACTATATATAGTGACCGTAAAGAGCGTACTGTTACATACATTGATCGCCAGTGTATTTTTCTCGTTTCAAATTAAGCCATATTAATCGGAAAAGACGCAGTATGGACTACTACTACTAGTACTAGTATTGCTTTGATGTGTCCTGTCAACTCGCCGAACGAGGAGAAGCTTGCTTACTACGCCTCTCCCTTGCCCACGTGCGTTGTGGTTCGCAGGACGAGGAGAGGGTTTTGACTAGAGCGCCCTCTCCCTCTCCCTCTCCCTCTCCCTTGCCCTCGCGGTGGACGTGCAGCAGTTCAATCAGTGTCAGATTGCTAGAAGCATATTGTACTATAGTTTCATCATTGTTGGACCTTCCGAAGAGGCGAAGAGCCAAGTGCAAGTTTCACACGAGTACGAACTGTTGAACCTCCCGAAGAGGCAAAGAGCCAAGCGCAAGGTTTTATAGGAGTTGTCGTCCTAGTAGGAGTGTACTAGTACAACTATAGCGAACGATGCTACTGTATGATGCCGCCACGTCCCGTATATCCAAAGCTGTGCCACCTTTTTTCTCAAAGAGCGTGTTGGAGCCCGTGCAATAACCACACAAGTTGCACATACACATAACACATTTACTAGTAATAAATTCCTAAGGACAAATGCCAGTATGCCACACAAGTTCATCTCCAACTCATGTGATAAATTTGTGCACGACTAGTCTACATATATTCACAGCGCTACTGTTCACAATTACCGTACTCCACTTACACGTTATAGATGGGCTACATGTCCTCCTCTACGTTCAAGTCCCAGGTGTTCTTCATGGATGGCACGATCCATAGCGGTGGGCAACGGGAATCATTGTCGCAGCTTTCTAGTCCGGTTCCACACGATGGAGACTCATCCAAGCTGAAGCGGCATAAATCAGGGATAGCGTGTCCCAGCATGTCGTTCATCCGGCGGTGCGCACTGAAGACACAACCATGCTTCATGAACGGCAGGCCTTCCATGTTGTGCACGGAAGGTGGCATCCGCTTCACAATGGGGTAGCTGTCCCCGATGAAAGGCGAGTACTCTCCAAGAGTGTTCCTCAGCACCCACGTAGCATCACGGGGGTCGAACTTGGCATCGTTCATCTGGTACACACGGCATCCCAGATCTGGACACATGGTGATGTACATAGTCAAGGTCCATGCATAATAATGTTGTGCTCAAATGTGGCGGACAGTAATATTGTGCAGCAAATAGTACTACTCCGGTATAGAGGAAGTAAAATAACCGGCTTATTATATATAGCCACTCTTGGCTACATGGATGAGATAGTAAGACATGGAAAAACAAAAATGGTGGCAGCTAGTGGGTTCAAGCCTTCAAGGGCCTAGCTAGCTATACATGTCCTCCAAGGTAAAAAGTACTCCTACTAGTACTACAAAGTATACTACTAGTACAACAATGAAAGAGAAGGCGAGAGGGTTAAAAAATGGAATACCTGGGTAGATGGTGATGGTCCGATCGTGGTAGACTATGAGACCATGTTGCACATCAGTGGTACCATGGGTAACGGCTGCTAAGATAGTTGATCCCAATATGCCAAAGCCAGCTACAAGGTTCCAGGTTAGACCGAATCGCGAATGCAAATGCACATCCAGGATCGGCGATCTTATTTTGATCGGGGGATGACTGGTCCCTGCAAAATAATGGAGTACCGTTAGGGATGCAAATGATGGTTTGTGCATTCCGTTTGTAATCTCCCACACCGTAGGATGTAAACCAGATGAAACAAGTCCCCTGGCTTGTCACCGCGAAGATGCGTCCTAGATGGCGCACAACATGTTCGAACGTGTAGGGGTACAAATCTGCCGCCGCCAACATGCGCCAGCCTCTGCTGTTACTGCCTCTTGCATTGAAGGAAATCCTTATGTCGAACACCGCGATGAGATAGTAATCGTCGTAGCCACGTCGCTTTGTCGGCGGGTCCGCAATTGCTATCTTCTTCAATCTCATGTAGGCATCATCATACGTATTCTTGCCCAGCCAGTCCAGAAGGCCGATCCCAATGGTGGAGAAGGGGTCTACCGGAATAGCCGCACTGCTGTGGATGTTGTGCAAAATCATGGTAGTATCCGGCCGGAGGTATGCAAGCCAATCTTCGTTGGCACCGACCCAGACCTGTATATAAGACGGTGGGCAGCGGAGAAAATACGGGATGGAAATGGAATAACTAAGTACTACATGATCAAACTCCATTACTAACCTGCTTATCGGACAAAATCCGACTACCTCTCAACGTCGTCAACTCTAGCGGAGTCAACATGCACCATGGCCAGGGAGCGGTGGACTGTTCGAAGAATTATCACATAGAAGAACCTTCTCCTCGAGGACGCATGGAAGACCAGCAAGCATGGCCTTTTCCCAAGCCTGTTTAAGCAGCGTCTTGAAAAGGTTGGTGCAGGAAGCATCGAGTCTTGCGGTGGTGAGGACGTCGAAGCGGCATGTAATTTCTCCCAGAGAATCGTCGTCCAAGGTCTCCCAGCCCCGACGAGGAGGAGAACCGCCTGGCGAATCCATGGGAGCAGCGACGAACTGCCTTCTCTTCGGGGGGAGGGGAACTGGCGAGGAGGAGATAAGAGCATAGTAACCGCAGGGCCTCGTCCATTCCAACTGTAGATCGTTCCTCAGCGAAGGGGTGAGGCTATTATTTACTACTCTAAATAATAGCACTAGTAAGAAATTTTTGGCACTAGGTAGTAGTTTTTGGTACCAAGGAGTACTATTACTAGCATTATGGAACGTTATGGGATTGCATTATACTGTAAATAATGGCACTAGTAAGAAATTTTTGGCACTAGGTAGTAGTTTTTGGCGTGGATTAAGAAATTTTGGGTATGTTTTTGCCTTTTTTGTACACGCCAACTAGTTTCAAAAAACATCGTACATTATGTGACGGAGGAGTACGTACTCGTACTGTAGTAGTACTAGTACTACTTTTCTCAACTAGTAGTGCGATGTATTGTACTTTTAGTCTAGTCTTGTATAGTGCACCAGTTTTGAACTCTTGAATCTCAGGGCCAAGGAGCTACAGTTGGAAGTGGAGGGTACTACTGTTCTCTAGAACCATCGCTGTACTATCAATGCAGGGGAAGTACACCTGCGTAGTGGCCTAGTGGGTACTCTCGGTGCTCTATTCAACCACTCCTCTCACGTAGCTGGCCTACTCAGCCGCTCCTCTCACGCACACACTAGGAGCCTGCTTATCAGCGACGGTTACTGCGGGGGCAGAACATTTGAGTTATTTGATACAGCGAGACTAGGCTTTTCGCTTCCATTTGTGGAGGTGTAATGGATCTCGTCGAACTTTGTTAGTAGTTCCTTCTTTATGATTGAGATGAAGCAAAGCTTTTGCCTCCATTTAAAAAAACAAGGCAAGATGAATTTATTTTATAGTAGAGCCGATAATGGAGTGAAGTCCATGCATGCAACACCACAAGCTACAGAGTAGTGGTACATCACTTTACGTACACAGCCATATTGCACAGTTCCCAATGCCCCGCCAGGCTTTTCTGGCTCCTTGGGCTTAATTGGGAGGCGCTAGTTTAAATATGCTACTAGCTGGAAGCTGCAAGCGAGGTGCGACTAGGGCGAGCACGCGAGCCACAGGATGCTAGGAAGGAAAACCCGTTCACGTGGCTAGGTTGTCCAGTGCACCTAGATTGTGGGGCCGCACGTCCGTTTGACTTCAAAACTCAAACTACCCGTATAAAATATTGGCTCGCAGCGAAGTGTAGTAGTACTATTTTTAAAAAAAGGCTGCCATGCGTTCGGCTAGGATCGAACCCACAAAACGAGGTATACACTCACGCGACCACTAGTAGTACTCGTTGGAGTACAACGCAACCTAGAATCGCCTTTTGTCGCTAGTAGTACGTACATTGTTCCTTACAAGAAACCCCTAAGAGCATGTTAATAGTATAGCCAGCTATTGGCTATAAGCCAGTGCCATGTCATCTACAGCCCATCTTATAGCCAACATGTAGTAGTAGTTTATTTCTTATAGCCCGCTGACTCAGCTCTATTGTACTTGCTCTAATAATGTAAGAAACCATTAAAATGCCAAGAAACTACTACCACTTGCATACGTGGCAGACTTAAGATAAGACTACCTTATCAACCATTGTAATCTTACCAACAAAAATCCTCGAGTGACCTCCTACCTCCGGCCCGTCCACCTAGTCATCCTCGGCCATGGGACGCAGCTACCGCCGTCGGCAGAAGGCGAGGTCAAAACCGCCGGTGGTGCGGAGCCCATGTTGCGGCAGCCCAGATGCCAGCTCCGCCCGGCGCTCGTGGCTGCTAGCTAGCCAAGATAGCTCCGTCCAGCTGCTTGTCTGCAAGGTTTGCTAGCTAGATTGGCAAGGCAACGCAGCGGCTTGCTCGTGCGTGCCGTGCTAAGGCCAACCATCTGGCTCGAGTGAAGGCCAGCGCGACGGCTTGCTTGCTCGTGAGTCATGCTCGGGCCAGCCTGCCAACCCGTGCGGAGGCCAGCGCGGCGTCCGGCCCGTCTGGCGGAGCGCCGGCCAACTCGCTCATCACCGGCGCCACCGACAAACACGTATCAGTACTGTTTGAAGTAATATTCAGGAAAAATAATGATTTGAGGGGGAATAACAGGATAGAAGGTCAAATGTGGGTCCCTCGTGTCAACGGTCAAACAAAATGTGTTGGTTTAAGCTGCCTCGTAAGCACGGACATGTGGGCCAACCCTGTCATAAATGGGTTTAAACGAACCTAATCGGTAGGAGTACTGGGTAGTTTTTGGCGTGGATTAAGAAATTTTGGGTATGTTTTTTCTATTTTTTGTACAATAGATTCCTCCTAGGGCAGGTTGAAAGTGGTAGTTTTCAGTTAAATACTCTACATATTGTAAGTAGGAGTGAAAGTTAAGCTTTGGAAGCCAATAAGAAAGGCTAGTTACATAGTGCATATGTGTACATGATTGAAAGTAAATATCAACCATGAGTGACTAATATCTTGATGGAAAACTCGAAACCATGGAATACTAGGAAAATAAATGCATGGTTGGAAATACTAGCAATGTTCATGTCCGTTGCAACGAATCATAATTAGAATAATACTTATTCACAAACTTGGTACAAAACACTCTAATTTTGATATACATATGTCACTAGAGATATATTATGTTTCAATTAGAATATATTCCTTGGGATGTTTTGGTGAGGTCAGGGAGGGATGTGGTTGGTTTTAAGATACTAATTATGGGTTTTTCTGCAAATTGGTAGACAAGTGGGATGTTGGTGAGAAAAGGCAACAACTTACCTCACAATCGTTAGATGTAGATCTAATGGTCAGAAACGACGGATGGTAGACACACCAGCATCACCAACTTAGTCTTGTGTAGGAGTACTAGCAAGATCCGTGCATTGCACGGAACATCAAGACACATTTTTTTTATAAAACACTTGTTGTGATTGACCCTTGCGGGAGTAATCCCATATATAAAAACTAATGATATCTCGAGAAATATGAGATAAGGTGAAGAGGAGTGGGGTGTGGTGGTGGTTGGTGGTCGAACTGAGTGGAGGCATGGGGATTGACGACGCCGGCAGCGGCCACCAGGCCAGTTTGTTCTAGAGGCTTCCTTTCTTAATTGCTCAACAATGAGGTTTGTTGGAGATAAGGATGAATGAGGGGAGGCCTTGTCTACAAACGTGGAGAGGGGTGCGGGTATCTTTTAGTTTAATTTCCATCCGTCAGATATAGATCGGACGGTCTATATTGCAAGATGGCACACGTACCATCATCACCAACTCGGTTTTTTATAAGAGAAGAAATATAAGTATGGAGATACAAACGTATTATCGATACTTGCTTTTGTAAACTAGCATCTACATTCTATTCAACGCCTCGGCATGTGGGGCCTTAGCACAATGACTTCTCGACTGTGTAAAACGAAGATTTTCTCGTCGCCGACAAGGAGGGGGTGACGGTGGCGCGCTTTTTGGCTTGCTCTAGTCCTAGTAGTCATACTAGGTGGTCTAAGCACGTGTAGATTTATTCTTTTTCACGTCTCGTGTTCGCCGTACTGCCACGACTGTTCATGAATAGACGGTAAGTTATTCACGGGGAAACCCTTGTTGAGCGTGTTTGCGAGAGAGAGAGAGAGAGAGAGAGAGAGAGAGAGAGAGTGATATGTTAGAGACTGAGGCAATGATGACAGATTCTTTGTGTCTATGTGTGTGGAGGATAGAGAGAGACATGTACATGGGGCTTTGTGTTGTGTAACATGGAGACACATATACATAATTAGAGAGTGAGTGTGTGAGATACACATGCGGACATGAGGAGAGATGAGGATCCAGGTAAATGGGTGTT